>NC_091992.1:101710335-102010335 GCF_044704955.1 Pristiophorus japonicus
TGTTGCATACAAAATGTAAGTAATCGGGGTCATATTTACAAATTAAGGACAGCAAAAGAAAATAGGAAATTGTTATATATGTAAACTTGTATATACTCTGTAAGCCAGCAGAGAGTTCATCCTCTGGTGTCCCAAGGGATCCCATAATCCCTTGGGAGCATAGGTATTTAAGGAGGCCTCACAGGTTGGAGAGGCACTCTGGAGACCTGCAATAAAAGACTAAGGTCACACTTTACTTTGAGCTCACAGTGTTCGGTCTGACTCTTTCTCCATACATAACAACTGGCGACGAGATACAGATAATGAACCCAAAGATGCAGAGAACAGTGGACATCCTGGAGAAATTCTTGGAGGGAGATGATTGGGAAACTTTTGTGGAGTGACTCAACCAACACTTCGTAGTCAACGAGCTGGATAGAGAAGAGAACACTGCCAAACGAAGAGCGATCCTCCTCACCGTCTGTGGGACATCAACGTATGGCCTCATGAAAAATCTGCTTACTCCAGCGAAACCCATGGAGAAATTGTACGGTGATTTGTGTGCACATGCTCAGAGATGTTTTCATACTTGGCATTGGCCATGAAACCATACTTCGTGAACTTTTGACTGTAGAGACCCCAACCTTGAGTAAGGCCATAGCGATAGTCCAGGCGTTCATTGCCACCAGTGACAATACTAAGCAAATCTCTCAGCACGCAAGTGCTGCTACCAGTACTGTGAATAAAGTTAAAGTGATGTTGTTTTCAAATCACAACGTACAGGGCAGGTCACACTTGCCTAAAGCTGCACGTCCACAGATGTCTCCATTCAGTGTTGCCATTCATGCCATTTCAAAGGGCTGTGGAACAATGGGACACCTCCAACGTATGTGCAGGCGAGCTACAAATTCTGTTAAACCTGCAAACCACCATGTTGCAGAGGAGGACAGATCCATGGAGGATCATGACGAACCAGAGCCTCAGACCAAGGAGGCAGAGGTACATGGGGTGGACACATTCACCACAAATTGTCCCCCGATAATGCTGAATGTTGAACTAAATGGACTCCCCATGTTAATGGAGCTGGACACGGGCGCGAGCCAGTCCATCATGGGCAAAAAGACTTTCGAGAAATTGTGGCACAGCAAGGCCTCAAGGACAGTCTTAACTTCCATTCGCACGAAACTAAGAACCTACTCAAAGGAACTGATTCCCGTAATCGGCAATGCTACCATAAAGGTCTCCTATGATGGAGCGATGCACAAGCTACCACTCTGGGTGATACTGGGTGATGGTCACACACTGCTCGGCAGGAGCTGGCTGGGAAAGATATACTGGAACAGGGACGACATCCG
The DNA here is from genome assembly GCF_044704955.1 of Pristiophorus japonicus. Taxonomy (NCBI): domain Eukaryota; kingdom Metazoa; phylum Chordata; class Chondrichthyes; family Pristiophoridae; genus Pristiophorus; species Pristiophorus japonicus. Next base: position 101,711,670 of record NC_091992.1, read on the forward strand.
AACGCTATCGCCTACTGATGACACTTTGTGTGCCCGGGTCTTAAACAAGTTCCCTTTGCTGTTCGAAACAGGCATTGGAAAATTCCAAGGAGCAAAAGTGCAAATCTACCTAATTCCGGGGGCACGACCCATCCAATACAGGGCGAGAGCAGTACCGTACATGATGAGAGAAAGGGTGGAGATCGAGCTAGACTGGCTGCAAAGAGAGGGTATCATTTCACCGATCGAGTTCAACGAGTGGGCCAGTCTGATCGTCCCTGTCCTCAAGGGAGATGGCACCATCAGAATCTGTGGCGATTGCAAAGTAACTATCAATCGTTTCTCCCTGCAGGACCAATACCCACTACCAAAGACCAATGACCTCTTTGCAATGCTGGTGGGAGGAAAGACGTTCACGAAGCTGGATTTGACTTCAGCCTCCATGACGCAGGAACTGGAGGAATCATCAAAGGGCCTCCCCTGCATCAACACGCACAAAGGTCTTTTCATTTATAACAGGTGCCTGTTTGGAATTCGATTAGCGGCGGCGATATTCCAGAGAAACATGGAAAGCTTACTGAAGTCGGTCCCGCACAGCGTGGTCTTCCAGGATGACATCTTGGTCACAGGTCAGGACACAGTCAAGCATCTGCAGAACCTGGAGGAGGTCCTTAGTCGACTCAACCGCGTGGGGCTCAGGTTGAAACGCTCAAAGTGCGTTTTCCTGGCACCTGAAGTGGAGTTCTTAGGGAGGAGGATCGCGGCGTCGGCATCAGGACCACCTATTCGAAGACGGAGGCAATTGAGAACACACCGAGGCCACAGAACGTGACGGAGCTGCGGTCGTTTCTAGGACTCCTGAACTACTGAGGTAACTTCTTACCGGGTCTCAGCACACTGTTAGAACCACTACACGTCTTACTACATAAAGGAGACGAATGGGCATAGGGCAAAAGCCAAGAAAATGCCTTTGTAAAAGCTAGAAAATTGTTATGCTCAAAGAAATTGCTTGTGTTGTATGATCCATGTAAGCATTTAGTACTGGCATGTGATGCGTCGTCGTATGGCGTCGGGTGTGTATTGCAACAAGCTAATGATTTTGGGAAATTGCAACCGGTTGCTTATGCATCCAGGAGTCTGTCTAAGGGTGAGAGAGCCTACAACATGATTGAAAAAGAAGCATTAGCGTGTGTCTATGGGGTAAAGAAAATGCATCAATATCTGTTTGGGCTAAAATTCGAATTGGAAACCGACCATAAGCCACTGATATCTTTGTTTTCTGAGAGTAAGGGGATAAATACTAATGCATCGGCCTACATCCAGAGATGGGCGCTTACGTTATCCACATACAACTACGCCATCCGCCACAGGCCAGGCACAGAAAACTGTGCCGATGCTCTCAGTAGGCTGCCATTGCCCACCACGGGGGTGGAAATGGCACAGCCAGCAGATTTAGCCATGCTTATGGAAGCATTTGAGAGTGAGCAATACACAATAAAGCCATACCTGCTTCTTACCTTGAAACCGATTGTCTGTCCAAGTCTGTCACAGTCCCTTCATAATTCCAGAGTCTAGAACCAAGGATGTGGGAGCAATTCGAAACCGCTCATATAAGGTCAGAAGGGAAAGCTGGCCCCGTGAAAACCTTACAGATAATGGCAACCACAGCAGGACTCTGGTGCAAGGGACGTGATCAGAGAGAGACTGGTTTCAGGAAAAGAAGCAAAAGGGAAGAGGGGATTTCCTCATATGTGTTTAAGAGGGTAAATGTGGCTAAGGAGTGGGTACTCGATCTATTTTATGCTGAGCGTCCAGAGGATGCTGCAGCTCAATGGACTGAGAGCAAGGACCATAAAAGGTTGATAGAGAAGGCCATTTGGCTAGTTTGCCTTCAGCGACAGATCCAGCTTCTAGATGAGGAGAATGAGAAATTAAAGGGAGTATTGAGGCAGGCAGAAGAGAGGTCCAGCGCAAGGGCCACAGTCGGGGAAAGGCTGTGGACAGAGGTGGGACAGTTAAAGTAGAGAGCTCACTAAAGAAAGGCACAAAACCCAACTGGACCTTTTACAATGTCAGATTATTGAAGCCAAGAATAGTGAACTGGCATTGCGGGAAGAGAATTCCTGCCTCGCCAAGTAAGTATAAGAGTACGGGGAGAGGGTGAGAGACTTTCAGGTAGCCTATAAGGTAGCCAGTACCAAGGAATTTGAGGCAGGAGACCACGGCCCCTGCCAGCAGCAGATCCAAAGCTTGAATCTTGCTCTATCCCGGGCTAAAGGCATGGTGTGCCTGGTAAACCCGGATTTATCCCAGGAACACCTGGTAGAGCAAGGAGAAACCCCTCAGTCACCGCCTGCAGCTCCCGAGAACAGCCCGGAGCAGCAGGGGTGTCAGCCAGAGTGCGGGGCAGGCAAGGATTGCGAACTACCAACACCGACGGACCCGAGTTTTAACTTAGCTTGGCAGCAGGGGGAAGCAGGTGAGCCAATACGAGAAGGGCCGGAACCAGTGCCAATGCACCCGGTCCGGCAGCAAAAGTTTGGCCCGCTTGGCGCTGATGGGGCAGCAGGACCCCGAGAAAGCAACTTCGTAGTCCCCCACGAACCCCAAAAACTGAGGGCTATGATAGGCCACCTAAGTAAGCTCACCCAACAGGGGGATCCCTCGCTACACTTCCTGGAAGTGGAACACACAGGGGATATTAACAGGTGCGATGATTCAGAGCAGGCTAAGCTGTTGCTCTTCTCGCTCGACACCAAGCTGTGCCATTCCCTCTCTGCAGACAGCAGAAAGGGGCGAAACACGTATGCTACAGTTAAGGAGGAGGTTCTAGAGGGTATGAACGACGGGAGTCCTTTCTCCCGAATGGAGAAGACAGTGCAGCTCTATGGGGAGACTCCACAGGCTTTCGCCGACAGGTTGTGGCCGGTCTACGAAAGGGCCTATAGTGGGGGTTCTTGACCAGATCCACCTGACCCCTAACGAGCTGGCTCACTGGCTCCGCAGCCTGGTGGCAAACAGCTTACCTGGAGTAAAGGCAAAAGCCGAGGTCTGGTTCGATCCAAAAGATCCCAGAATCACCGAGGAGACAGCGGTCAGACAGCTGACCCTGGCTTACCAGAACAGTAGAGGGACAGAGGAGCCCTCCACTAAAGGGAACGTCCATGAGATAAAACCCAGCCAAGGCAAGAGAGAGTGGCATCAGGAAGATGGGAACCCTCCCCATAAAGGGGGGGCGAGTGCTTTGGGTGTGGGAAAAGTGGGCACTGGAGGAAGGACTGTAGGAACCCCTGGAAAGCGACTAAGGGCAAGGCCACTCCAGCCCCAGCCCGTAAGGAAGCAGTAGCTACCGCAACCGGTACAGTAGCCGGTACGGTAAAACCCTCTGCTCCAACCCACCCAGATGCATGACTAAAGCCAGCGCAGCCTGTGTACCTATGTTCCCTACAGTACGATGCCTGGAAGAGACCGTGCGTTACGATGGAGGTGGAGAAAGTGAAAGGGACCTACCTGCTAGATACTGGTGCTTCCAGCACCCTTGTATATGCAGATAACCCAGCTACTTCACCTCTATCGAACAGGGTCCTGTAGAGTCTAGTGGGGTTCACAGGCAATGAGCAAACTGGTTTGTTTTCCATCCCGCTGACTATTCAGTTAAGTACACTCAAAACCAAATGGAAGTGTGTCCTGATTAAATGGGAGCAGAAGGGAAAAGGGATCCTGGGGGCTGATTTTATCATTGGCCACCAGATCCTAGTGGATCTCAGGAACCACTGTCTATGGGGAGCCATAGGCACAGACAGGGAAAGTGAGGTTGCTGTGATCCCAGAAAAAGGGGCCAAGGGAACGTTGTGTACTGTGAAGCCAAAGGAGGGTTACGACTTGGAATTACTGGTCAGTAACACCCCAGTGGAGTACCAGGCATATGTCCGGGCACACCTTGCAGCATTCGCCACCCACAAACATGACTGTGGTAGGGCAACGGGGGTGGAAGTTAGTATAGAAGGGGACCCCATGACCCGACCACAAAAGCAATATAACTTCCCCAGGGAGGCAGAGGCAGACCTGACAACGGTGCTGGGATCACTGGTAGAGCAAGGGGTGTTAAGACCGATAGCTACCCATGTGAACTCTCCACTGTGGCCGGCTAAGAAACCAGACAACTCATGGAGGGCTACCATGGACTATCGAGTATTAAATAAGAATATCCCTGCCTGTGCATCCACTGTAGCAGCCGTAGCGGACCTCATAGGGAGTATTCCAGCATCCGCGACCACTTTCACAGTGCTGGACATTTCAAATGGGTTCTGATACATTCCTTTAAAATGGGAGGACCAGTACAAGTTCGCCTTTACCTTTAAGGGCCAACAATACACGTGGAACTGTCTTCCCCAAGGCTTCCACAACAGCCCCAGCATTTTTCACCAATGCATGGCAAACTGCTTAAAGGGCTTTAGCAGACCCCAGCAGTTGGTGCAGTATGTGAATGACCTGCTCCTGTTTACCGATCAGGGGGAGGAGCATGGCCCACTGCTGGCCGAGCTGCTGGAGCTGCTAAAAGAAGAAGGGTTTAAAGTAAACCCCAAGAAGGCACAGATTGGCCAGAAGGAAGTCAAATTCCTGGGGCTGACTGTGCGCGCTGGGGAAAGGGCCATAGACAAGGCTAGAAGAGAGGCAGTACAGGAGTTACCGGCCCCCAACACAGTGACAGGGGTAAGATCCTTTCTAGGACTCACTGGGTACTGCAGAGACTTTATTGAGGATTATGCAGCCACCGCAGCCCCTCTGCTCAGGCTCCTACACAAGGGTATAGAGTGGATGTGGGATGAGGGTTGCGAGGCAGCATTTAATCAGCTCAAGAAGGACTTGCAGAACCCCCCAGCCTTAGGAGCGATAGATGAGGGAAAGGAGTTTTTCCTGGAGGTGGCAGCCAGCGGGGACAGCCTGAGCTCAGTGCTGCTTCAAGAGCGGCACGGCCAGCTGAGACCGGTGGTTTAGTCCTCCAGGATCCTCACAGATGTAGAGAAGGGGTACTCCAACTGTGAGAGACACCTCCTAGCCACACATTGGGCAGTGGAAAGATCCTTGATCTTCATGGGAGGGTGTCCTCTAACACTCCTAACCCACCACACACCTACTCAGATGCTCCTAAATGGGAGGATTAAGGTCGGGATGGTGAGCAGTGCCCGCATTGCTCGCTGGACCCTGCTCCTCTCCCAGATGGACCTCAGAGTAGAAGGCCCCCGCGAGCCAAGGCTCGCAGCCAACCTAGTCTACCCAGGGAAAGCCCACAGGTGCTCCATAGAAGGGGTATGGGAGGTGAACATTGGCCTTCGGGCTGTGTTACATCCTACAGGCCGGGATATCTATGTGGACGGGTCCAGCATGGTATCTGCTGGCGAGCGACTTACTGGGTGCGGAGTCTATGACCCAAGGGCAAGTATTGCCCTGGCAATGAAGCTCCCCAGCACCATGAGCGCCCAGCATGCTGAACTGTCCGCCGTAATGTACGTGGTGACCCACCCCAAGGAATTCCCTGCCCCGTACATGATTTGCTCGGACAGTATGTTCACCTGCAATTCGTGTACGGAGTACCTGGTTATCTGGTCCCATCGCGGATACACATCCGCTGATGGGAGACCCCTGGCAATCAAGCCCGTGCTGGAGAAAATCATGACAGTGGTGGGGGAAGAGGGAAAGGTCTACATACATAAGGTGAAGGCCCATTCAAAAACCGACCCGTGCAGAGGGAAACCAACAGGCTGAAAAACTGGCCAAAGAAGGTGCCTGCACGGGAATGTTCTGGGACCCCGATGACACCGGCCGCATAGAAGTGGTCAAGAATAAGAACAGGGCAGCAGAGAGTACAGGGATAGCTTTGGCCCCCGACTTAAAAACAGTCTAGTTACAGGACCCGGTCCTGAAAGCTGTCCTGAACGCGCTAGCTAGAGGAGAGAGAGTAGAAAGTCCGTACGGCACAGCAGCCATTACCGTTAGGGAAGGCATGCTGTTTAAAGAGGGACAATGGGTTGTGCTGCAGCAGCACCAGAGAGAAATCCGAAAACTGGCCCATGAGGGTCCAGGAGCGGGACACCCCGGGCCTGAGACCACCTGGCAACGGGTGAAACAGGCAGGATGGTGGCTGGGATTCAGGGAGGACGTCCGCGAGTTCTGTGCGAACTGCCTGGTGTGTGCTGCGAACAACCCTGACCCCCAGAAAAGGAAGGTGTCCCGACACGTCAGGAGGGTAGAGGGACCATGGCAGTTAATCCAAATTGACTACATCGGGCCCCTACCCACCACCTAGGGAGGCTACAAATACTGCCTGGTCCTGGTGGACGTGTTCGCAAAATGGGTTGAAGCCTTCCCCTGCCGAATAGCCACCACACTAGGGACAGCTAAGATTCTAGTGAGGGAAGTGTTCTCCCAGTGGGGACTCCCACAGTATGTGGAGTCGGACCAGGGGAGCCATTTCACCGGGCAGGTAATGCAGGCAACCCTTAAGGTGCTCGGCATTGTGGGGAAATGACACGTTGCCCACAACCCGCAGTCATCGGGCCTTGTCGAGCGTTTAAACCGCACCATTAAAGAAAGGCTGCAGAAGGAGACGGGAGACTCACCCCAAAAGTGGGTGGAGGCCTTACCATTGGTCCTAATGGGGATCTGAGCCAGCCAGTCAAAGAGCACGGGGTATTCCCCATACGAGCTCATGACTGGCCGGATCATGTGGACCCCCACCCATGTCCTAGCCCCGGTGCTCACAGAAAGTCAGCTCAGCGGAGGTGAACTGGGACCGGTTTGTCAGGAACCTGTTTGAACACCTCAAACAGATTCACTGGCAGGCTGCTAGTAACATGGGCAGACAGCATCGGAGTAACCGATTGCTGCTAGAATCCAGCAAACACCACGAATGGGAGATAGGGGACCAGGTCATGGTGAGGAACTATGCTTGGGTAGGGGTTTTTGAAACATTATATATGGGGCCATACAGCATTGTCGACAAGGCAAGTCCGATGGTCTATGCCATAAAGCTGCCCCGGCGTACTAAGTGGTTCCACAGCAACCAGTGCAAGCTGTACAACCCAGGGTCAGCCAAGCACAGAGGGCAGCCAGGAGGGGTGAACCGCCCTCAGGATGGGGACCCTCCGTTGGCCGCCCCCGATGGTGAAGGGCCCACAGGGAATGTAGCAGGCTCAGAAACCATGCCTATAGGGGTGGTGAACTGCACTACTGGAACAAAGGAACATAGAAAATAGGTGCAGGATTGGCCATTCGGCCCGTCGAGCCTGCACCGCCATTCAAAGAGTTCATGGCTGAACATGCAACTTCAGTACCCCATTCCTGCTTTCTCGCCATACCCCTTGATCCCCCTAGTAGTAAGGACTACATCTAACTCCTTTTTGAATATATTTAGTGAATTGACCTCAACAACTTTCTGTGGTGGAGAATTCCACAGGTTCACCACTCTCTGGGTGAAGAAGTTTCTCCTCATCTCGGTCCGAAATGGCTTACCCCTTATCCTTAGACTGTGACCCCTGGTTCTGGACTTCCCCAACATTGGGAACATTCTTCCTGCATCTAACCTGTCTAAACCCATCAGAATTTTAAACATTTCTATGAGATCCCCTCTCATTCTTCTGAACGCCAGTGAATACAAGCCCAGTTGATCAAGTCTTTCTTGATATGTCAGTCCCGCCATCCCAGGAATCAGTCTGGTGAACCTTCGCTGCACTCCCTCAATAGCAAGAATGTCCTTCCTCAAGTTAGGAGACCAAAACTGTACACAATACTCCAGGTGTGGCCTCACCAAGGCCCTGTACAACTGTAGTAACACCTCCCTGCCCCTGTACTCAAATCCCCTTGCTATGAAGGCCAACATGCCATTTGCTTTCTTAACTGCCTGCTGTACCTGCATGCCAGCCTTCAATGACTGATGTACCATGACACCCAGGTCTCGTTGCACCTCCCCTTTTCCTAATCTGTCACCATTCAGATAATAGTCTGTCTCTCTGTTTTTACCACCAAAGTGGATAACCTCACATTTATCCACATTATACTTCATCTGCCATGCATTCGGTTACTGGGGGGGCTATCCCACCCATCGTTTGGGATTCAGACGCACCCCCAGTAGCCGAAGCCCTGAGAAGGACCCTCCGTACACCACGGCCAAAGATACCGTGGTCACAGGCATCTGCGCCTCAGCGATTCTACCCTCGGAGAAGGGCAGCCCGACAGGAAAGGCCAAAGGTTAGAAGTACAGAGGTCGCTCAGAGTACGGGCCCCCAGCCAGCCGCCTGCAGCGGTGAGGGACTCACAGGAGCAGTAGCAACGAGCTGTCCCAGAGACAAGGGTCTCCAGCTCACCGGCTGCAGGAAAACCCTAGCATCCAGGCGGCTATCAGGCCACACAAGGCATGGGCCTGACAGGGATTAACCAGGCTACCCAGAGACGGGTGGCGGTTGTACAGAGCTCTAATTTTTAGTTTAAGGCAGCTGACTACACCGTTTTAAATTTTGAGTTTAGTTTAGAATTAAGGTTAATGTTGCAGTAATGTTTAGGTGATTGTTTTGAGTTTGTCTTGTGTGTCAGCCAGCCTGAGAGCAGTTCTCAAGAGCAGGGCGGCGTGTTCTGTGTGTTTTACAGGACTGGAAAGGAAGGAAGGAACCAAGATGAGAAGGATCATGTGTCTGCTCACCCTGGCAGGGGTAAGCATCGGGGACCGAGGTGGTGTGGAGCAATCCCGCATTTATGGGTGTTTGGGAGGGAGAGCACCAATGGTGACTACCGGAGGTGGCACACAGGGGGTGGAGGAGATTGCTGTTTATTCCCACGAGGGACGGTGGCCAGGGTGGCTGGGGTCTAACTCCACTCGATACTCCAGCCAGGACGGGTTCACCTACGGGGAGGCTTCCATCCCATGCCCCAGGGTACAGGTCGTTGCGGCGTGGGTTAGTGTGACCGAGGGAAAACGGGTATGCCTTACCTGTAAAGCCCAGATTCCTCTGGATAGGTGGTGGTGGCTCTGAAAACTGAGAAGTGACATGGGAGACTTCACAGCCGATTGGGAATGGCTGGGGAACGATACCTACCGGACTATCACAGAGATAACAGGGGGGAGTGAGCGTGTGTTGGGATAAGAGATGGGAATCGGAACAAGGGATCTATGTCTGCATGTGCGGGTCAGAGAAGGTCTGTCCTGCAGGCATGTCGATCGCCTTTGCCAGAAGATGGCAAGATAACGGGGAAGGGATGGGATGGGACGCAAGTCTGCTTGCATGTGAGGTCCTATACGCCCCGGTCCCAGTTAACGCCACTGAACTGCTAGCACGCCCCAAAAAAACCCTGCCTACAATCTCGACTGGACGTACAGTAACTGATAGGTGTCCTACCACCACTGAGGGACCAGGGAATGGGCTAGTCCTCATACCAACCGACAAGGTACTCTACCATGGGGTACACTACGCCGTAGCTTCAGTCATCCTAAACCTAACTGAGGTGCACTTACCTGGATAGTGCCCCAAGGAAACAGAACTATTATAGCAAGCATTGCTACGAGACATGTTTAAAACATTTTATGAGTTAGACTTTGGTAACGTAGACAAAGCAGACTTATATACATTCTATGCCAAAACCGACAAGGGTACCGGGAGACACAGGAGAGGAACCTGGAATGACATTTTCACAGCATATAACACGGGATCCTCTGTGGTGAATAGTCTAGATGACATGGAACTACAACTACAAATAAATACTCAAAAGAACCAGCTACATAAAATCCTAAAAGAGGAAAACACAGCGGTGGGCTCGGAACTACATGAGGATCAGGCCATGACAGTTCATTTAAAAGAAATCATAGAAGAATTAGAAAGACACGTTAAAACAGTAAATGCACTCATACGGGAGGACAGGAATGCTTCAGATCAGGCTGCACAGAACGAGGTGTGCGTGCTGTACGGGACATGGTTGCTGGGCAAGGGTCGTAACAACCTGGAGGATTTAAAACAAGGTTTAGTCCCCTCCTGGATCAGCAACAAGCACCTCGCAGCCCTCCACCCGTTTAGTAATTCGCTGAGCCCGTGTCAACTCCGTTTAGCTTTGGAAGCCTACCCTGTCCCAGTGGACTGTGGGCGTTCCAATCACACTATCATGGGGATAGTAGTGAGGATGCCGGTCATGGGTGGGACAACCCGACCCGCACCGGTATACAAGGTGAAGAATATTGGGGTCATTCAAGGGGGTGTACACATCCGTTACTCAGCGGGCCCACCTTATGTCATAAAGTGGGAGCATGCTATGACAGGTACTGACCTCTCTGGATGCCGGAGCCAGGGCACACACATAGTGCTGTGTCCCCAGCACTTGAACGCCTACTTGAGACTACAGTGCGGGTTTAAAGCTGCTGGTGCACAACCTATCAACTGTACCATGGAGGTAATGGCACAGGACCATGTTCCCTCACAGGTAGTATACATAGGAGGTGGGACATATTGCGTCACCACCAGTGCACCCCACTACCAATATGGACAACACATATGGTGTCCGGTGAGTGAAAGCAGTTTTTGCTTTAAACCTGAGGCAGAAGTTCGAGTGGCCCAAGAACGGATTGTCCCCATTCTTGAACCCTCCACTATTCACCTCACTGTAACAGAAAACTTTACCAACTTACAAAACTATGTCACACATTTTGGTTCTGCAATTCCTCCTCTACCCGAACATCTTACCTCTTTGTTGAAATCTGTGGAAGTACCCCAAACCATTTCTACACACTAGAGCAAAAGACAACCGTAATAGAGAGCGAGATTTCAGACATCACAGTTCCACCCTGGTGGGACATTCTCAACAATATTGAAGTCCCTCCTTGGATTAGGATAGTCTCCCATCTTTTAGTGGTTTGCCAGCTTGGAATAATTCTGTATTTATGGTGTTCTAAGTGTAAGGGGAGAAAACAAAAGCGCCGATCCAGACATTACCGGGTGGTGGACAAACCTCAGGAGACCTATTGGTGTTGTTTAATTTTATCTATGTTCTTCCTTCTGTAATGTGGTTGTACGTTGCCTATATGCTGGTGAATATAATGTAATTGAAATGAAATGTAACTGTGCTGAAATGCAATTGTAGTGATTGAACCCCCTCCAAGCTGGGAGGGTGTAAATGTAAAATGTTTGTACCTGTAAAGGGGAAAGTGCGCATCTATGGTGATGTTGCATAAGTGTAATGCATATTTTGGGTATTAGTTTAGTTAATTTATGATGAAGGTTATCTCTTGGGAGTCAGGAATTTTGCTCACCTGGAAGATGATACCATAAGTGGTATGGTATCACAGGGGGGACTGTAGAATTTACCAATATTTTGCAAATGATTCCTTGTACCTTTCCCCTGCAGAGAAGAAGAATCCCTTTTTGGACTTTTAAAATGGAAGGAAAAACTTCGGGACACAAATGAGTTTAAAGGGCAGACATGGCCTGCAGGGGTAAAAGGGGATGCATTCATGGAGACCCACCCTCAGTGTTTGGACCCATAGGAAAGGGAATTTAATTTGGAACTCGATGAACATTTTGGTATCCTAGGAAAAACTCTGAGGAAGATACCTAAGAGCTTTACAAGATTAAGATCTCTAAAGGAACATGTTGGAACAGACTGCCAGATCAGAGGGTGGGACTTCACTCAGGAATTGGATATTGGAGCTAATTCAATTTGTCTGGGAGAATGAGTCAATCAATAACTAACAAGAACTGTGAGGCATAAAAATTCGTTCCCTAGGACATAAACACATCAAGAGCTATCAGGCTAATCACCGGAGACCATTATTGGCATGCAGGTGCAAATAGGTCTATAGAAATCACGGGCCCAGCCAAATGGCCCAAGAGTTTAAACACTGCTTCAACAATGCCAACCGGTGATTTTCCACATTACCACACCATAATCAAATTACTGCTGACCGAGCCCGGTAAATTCTGACAAAGAAGAGAGCTCAAAACTAATGAGCAGCTCCCTTGAAACAAAGAGCTGGGCCAGATTTGGCAGGAGATAAGGAAGCCTTTTTGGGGTATATCTATTCCCGGTTTTACAAGGAAAAAACAAAGCAGCAGGAGGTGGGGAGTGAAGAAATGGAGTAGTGGAGAAAACTACAAGAAACCATCAAGGATCGACCGAGCACGCCGACAGCAAGAGGCCCACGAAACGGAAGGTTGTCAGCAACCAAATTGACAACCCGGGCCACCACAACCAGCGAAACAACCAACCGAAACCAACTCAGCAAAAACCGAAGAATCGACATTTATTTCCACTCTACAATCTACTTCTGAATGATCAACGGGTGAGAAATTACCAAAAAGGACTTACTAAAACTATTCCTAACCAAAGAAAATGGGTACTTACCCCATACATCCAAATCGTGACTTACCGCATCAGCGGATTCACCCCAACTGAAGACTATGCAGTCGGAAGTCCTCTCCTCCGTCCGGGGTATGGCTCGCCTAGAAGGAAAAGTGCAGCAAACCCCAAAACCGCGATTCACCAGCAACTGTCAAAAGGGATTGGTGAGCATAGCCCCTGAACCCCTAGAGCTATAACTTAGTTAGTTAGGGGAATTGGGAGGGGGGAGGCTGGGATAACTTGTGTAAATGTATCTGCATTCTCCTCTTTACCCCATTCAGAATTTAAGCTGTATTCTTTACCCCACAGGCAGTATTTTGACAATTTATTCAATGTGTTGTACCCCTCAGTGTGTATTGGTATCACTATTCTGCGTGTGTTTTTAAAGGTGTGCCTTTTACTTCTTTTTTAAACACAATAAAACCATATCTGCTTCCTACCTTGAAACTGATTATCTGTCCATGTCTGTCACAGTCCATTCATAATTCCAGAGTCTAGAACCAAGGGTGTGGAAGCGATTCGAAACCGCTCATATGTCAGAAGGGAAAGCTGACCCCCTGAAAACCGCTCCTTACAGGAGGTGGAAATGGCACAGCCAGCAGATTTAGCCATGGTTATGGAGGCATTTGAGAGTGAGCAATCACCCATCATTGCCAGCAGATCAAAACCTGGATGAGCCAGGACGCCTTATTGTCTCTAGTCAAAAACGGTATGCTTCACGGGAGCTGGTCCAGTGTCCCAGTGGAAATGCAGGAAGAGATAAAGCCGTTCCAGCAGCGCAACGATGAAATGTCTATACAGGCAGACTGCCTTCTGTGGGGAAATCGGGTAGTGGTTCCCAAGAAGGGCAGAGACACCTTCATCAGTGACCTCCACAGTACCCACTCAGGCATCATAATGATGAAAGCGATAGCCAGATCCCACGTGTGGTGGCCTGGTATCAATGCGGATTTAGAGTCCTGCGTTCACAGATGTAATACATGCTTGCCGTTAAGCAATGCACCCAGAGAGGCGCCGCTAAGTTTATGGTCTTGGCCCTCCAAACCGTGATCTAGGGTACATGTCGACTATGCAGGCCCGTTCTTGGGTAAAATGTTCCTTGTGGTTGTAGATGCATATTCCAAATGGATTGAATGTGATATAATGTCAGCTAGCATGTCCGCTGCCACGACTGAAAGCCTGCGGGCCATGTTTGTCACATACGGCCTACCCGATGTCCTGGTGAGTGACGTCCTAGTGGGCCATGTTTTACCAGTGCTGAGTTCAAAGAATTCATGACTCGAAACGGGATCAAACATGTCACATCTGCCCCGTTTAAACCAGCGTCCAATGGTCAGGCAGAGAGAGTAGTGCAAACCATCAAGCAGGGCTTGAAGAGGGTAATGGAAGGCTCACTGCAGACTTGCCTGTCCCGAGTCCTGCTTTGCTATTGCATGAGACCCCATTCGCTCACGGGGATCCCATCCGCTGAACTGCTCATGAAAAGAGCACTTAAGACAAGGCTCTTGTTAGTTCACCCTGATCTACATGAACAGGTAGAGAGCAAGCGACTTCAACAAAGTACATTCCATGATAGCGCAAATGTGTCACGCGAGATTGAAATCAATGATCCTGTATTTGTATTGAATTATGGACAAGGCCCCAAGTGGCTTCCCGGCACTGTCGTGGCCAAAGAGGGGAACAGGGTGTTTCGGGTCAAACTTTCAAATGGACTCATTCACCGGAAACACTTGGACCAAATCAAACTCAGATTTGCAGACTATCTTGAGCAATCCACTTTGGACCCTACCTTCTTTGACCCCCCAACATACACACCAGTGGCAACCGGCACCACGGTTGGCCACGAAGCAGAACCCATCATCCACAGCAGCCCAACAGGACTCACCACACTATGCAGCCCAGCAAGGCCAGCTGCACAGCAGCCCAGCAAGGGCTCAACAATTGACTCACCAATACCAGCTTTCACACCGAGACGATCAGCTAGGGCAAGAAGGGCCCCAGATCGACTCACATTGTAAATAGTTACACTATTGACTTTGGGGGGGGGGAGTGTTGTTATATATGTAAACTTGTATTTACTCTGTACAGCCACCAGAGGGCTCATCCCCGAGAGTCCCAAGGGATCCCATAATCCCTTGGGAGCACAGGTATTTAAGGAAGCCTCACAGGTTGGAGAGGCACTCTAGAGACCTGCAATAAAAGACTAAGGTCACACTTTACTTTGAGCTCACAGTGTTCAGTCTGACTCTTTCTCCATACATAACAGAAACGAAGAACATTTTTACTGAATGGGTGTTAAGTATGTGGAAGAGATTGGTGGCATGGGTGGTGGAACAATAAACCTTAATTGGTTTCAACATGTAATTAGGTAAGATTCCTGTCAACAACTGGGTTTCAGGTAGGAATGCATCAAGGGAATGCTGCGGGTAGTTGGGATATATGGCCCACTCCGATTAAACCTTTAACATGCTACTACGTGCCACAAAATTGTAAACTCTTTCTTTATATAAATGCTTTAGATATAACCACACACAATGAACAGGAAATCGCTCTTCAAGATAACTAATCAGACTGCAATTATCTATTTCCATTCCTAGTGCCATGCATAATCCTGCAAAACTGTTTTCACTTCTGGGTCCAGTATTCCAGCCCTGAAGTGGATACAGTAAACTTCCAGCCTCAGTGAGTTCCACAACTTCAGATCATAACCACTGCTCCCATTTTCTCGGATAGCAGGTGTTGATAACAAAAAAGCAAAATACTGCGGATGCTGGAATCTGAAAGAAAAGCATAAAATGCTGGAAATCTCGGTGGGTCAAGCAACATCTGTGGAGAGAGAAACAGTGTTAACGTTTCAGGTCAGGTTCTGATGAAACGTCATCGACCTGAAGCGTTAACTCTGTTTCTCGCTCCACAGATACAGCCTGACCCGCTGAGATTTCCAGCCGTTTCTGTTTTTCTTATAGATGTTGATAATGGTTCTGCAGTTGCCATTTACACCTCCTCTCGACCTATCTTTTGTTTCTCCATTGTCCCACAACTAACCCCCCTTTGCCTTGCAGAATCATCCCTTTTGTCGGTTATTAACTCCTGCTCTTTTGTTCTTTCCTGCTCTCTTCCCTACCTCCCACCCACCTTTTCCCTGGCTCTGTACTTGCTTATAAATTGTTAAATCTCTAACTTCTTCCAGCTCTGATGAAAGGTCATCGACCTGAACCGTTAACTCTGTTTCTCTCTCCACAGATGCTGTCTGACCTGCTGAGTGCTTCCAGCATTTTCTGTTTTTATTTGGGGACAGATAAAACTAGATGAATTTCTTAACACTTGAGAGCTACTAATTTATGTATACCTCCCATGTAAATATTAGTACCTGTGAAGCATTCACATGGGACACATTTCTGGTTCAACAGGGAGTAACAGATATATGTTTTGTTTACAAAAATGGTTGAACCAACTCCAGAAAGAGACTCTGGCTGATAGGGCAGGTAGGATGAGCTAATTGGCTGTTTACCGATCCTACATTAATATATTGTACTGCAGCATACAGTCGAAAGAATATGCAGAATAGGAAAAAAAACTCTGGAATCATTCAAGAGACATTTGGATGCTGTCTACTGTACATGGTCCATGTCTCTGATCCATACAGGAGGGCGGGTATTACTACATCCCTGTAGACTATGAGCTTGGTGGCAGATTTGAGGGCCTGGAGTCGCTGAAGAAATACCACCAACGATGTCTCCGCAAGATCCTGAAAATCCCCTGGGCGGACAGACGCATCAACATTAGCGTCCTCGACCAGGCCAACATCCCCAGCATCAAAGCACTGACCACACCTGATCAGCTCCACTGGACAGGCCACATTGTTCGCATGCCAGACACGAGACTCCCAAAGCAAGCGCTCTACTCGGAGATCCTTCACGGCAAATGAGCCAAAGGTAGGCAGAGGAAACATTACAAGGACATCCTCAAAGCCTCCCTGATAAAGTGCAACATCCCAACTGACACCTGGGAGTCCCTGGCCAAAGACCACCCTAAGTGGAGGAAGTGCATCCGGGAGGGTGCTGAGCACCTCGAGTCTCATCGCCGAGAGCACGCAGAAACCAAGCGCAGGCAGTGGAAAGAGCGTGTGGCAAATCAGTCCCACCCACCCTTTCCCTCAACGACTATCTGTGACAGGGACTGTGGTTCTCGTATTGGACTGTTCAGCCACCTAAGGACTCATTTTTAGAATGGAAGCAAGTCTTCCTTGATTCTGAGGGACTGCCTATGATGATGATGATGAGGAGGAGGAGGAGTTGGATGCTGTGATGGAGGTATTGTTGTTTTCTTTGGGAGGATAAACTAAATGGGTCAAACGGCCTCATGCATGCTTATCTTTGTCATTTTTTCAAAACTCTACAAATGTATGTATTTTTGTGATGCAATATAGTAAATGCATTTAATTAAAGGAGTTAATCATTCCCTTTAAGTGCTGGGATAGTCTGTGTCTTGTTTGCATTGTGCCTGAAAGAAATATTTTGAATTGGCAATGTTGAGTACTTTTTTAAACATTATTGTTACTCAGAACCTTTGACAAGCCGGCACAGGCTCGACGGACCGAATGGCCTCCTTCAGTACTGTAACCATTCTATGGGCCCAAGTTTCCACACGATAAAAAACGGGCGCCCCTCCGAGCTGGGCGCCTAAAACAGCGCCTAAAAAAAACTTTGCGATTCTCGAGCGCCCTGCAGCTCCATGTCTGCCTGGCGTGGCGCCCAGGGGGGTGGAGCCTACACTCGCGCCGATTTTGTAAGTGGGAGGGGGCGGGTACTATTTAAATTAGTTTTTTTCCTGCCGGCAACCCTGCGCGTGCGCGTTTGAGCGTTCGCGCACGCGCAGTGTGAAAAAAACATTGGCACTCGGCCATTTTTGTAGTTCTTTGTAGCTGTTTAATTTTTGAAATTTTTTTTAATAAAAGCACATTGCCATCAGCACATCAGCACTTGCAGCCTTCTCACTGTCTCCTTCCCCCCCCCCCGCCCCCCACGGGAAGAACGGGCGCCTCCTCCCCCCCCGTGGGAAAGAACAGGCGCCTCCTCCCCCCCCCCCGCGGGAAAGAACAGACGCCTCCTCTCCCCCCCCCCCGCGGGAAGAAAGGGCGCCTCCTCCCCCCGCCCCCGCTGGAAAGAACGGGCGACTCCTCTCCCCCCCCGCGGGAAAGAACGGGCGCCTCCTTCTCCCCCCCCCCCCGCGGGAAGAACGCGCACCTCAGGCTGACTGTAGCATTCTCTGTGCCTGAAGCACTTTCACACAGGTAGGAAGATGGTTTATTTAATCTTTTTTTTGCTTATAAATGTTTATTCAGGTTGTATTTATTTGTATAATATTTGTAGAAGTATAAATAAGGATTTATTGTAGTATTTAATGAGTTCCCTTCCCCCCCCTCCCCCCCACCTCGTTCTGACGCCTAATTTGTAACCTGCGCCTGATTTTTTAATGTGTAGAACAGGTTTTTTCAGTTCTACAAAAATCTTCACTTACTCCATTCTAACTTAGTTTGGAGTACGTTTTCACTGTGGAAACTTTGAAATCAGGCATCAGTGGCCGGACACGCCCCCTTTTGAAGAAAAAATTCTGTTCCAAAGTAGAACTGTTCTACCTCACTAGAACTGCAGAAAAAAAAATGTGGAGAATTGCGATTTCTAAGATAGTCCGTTCTCCACCAGTTGCTCCTAAAAATCAGGCGCAAATCATGTGGAAACTTGGGCCCAATGATTCTATGGCAAGCAACTCCACTGACGAATAAGCTTGAACTAGTCACAAATATCTGTCTCCATTCATGTCTGTAGTGCTGATTTTCTATAACTAAGTATTTAAAACATACCTCGATAATTGGACATAAAAATCAAATCGTTTCTAAGTTGAGGAATACACAAGGTTCAGCAAGCACATTCCCAACATTAGCACAAGTCCTGATGGGGCTGAGACAGGAATTCTTTCATTTTCTTTGGCCTCAAAGCAGCCTCCTCATTCTGTGGGGAAGGGAATAACTTAGATGTCAGCAGAAGCCAAAGCCTTTTCAAAAACCTTTGTGAACTGTAACCATGGAGACAGAACCACTCTGCTCCCTATCAGGAGTGAGATTATAAGTACATTCAAAATGAATATATTTACAAGCTTGCTGGACATAGAAACCAGAGCAATCATCCCCCTCCCACGATCTGAATAGAAACATAGAAAATAGGTGCAGGAGTAGGCCATTCGGCCCTTCGAGCCTGCACCGCCATTCAATAAGATCATGGCTGATCCTTCCCTCAGTAACCCTTTCCTGCTTTCTCTCCATACCCCTTGATCCTTTCGCCGTAAGGACCATACCTAACTTCCTCTTGAATACTTGAATATATCTAATGAACTGCCATCAACAACTCTCTGCGGGAGGGAATTCCACAGGTTAATAACTCTGAGTGAAGAAGTTTCTCCTTATCTCAGTCCTAAATGGCCTACCCCTTCTCCTAAGACTATGTCCCCTGGTTCTGGACTTCCCTATGAAGCTGGAAACAAGATGATAAATCAACAAATAAATGGACGTGGAGCTAATACTAATGCCTGTTCCGAAGTAATTATTATAAGCGTGTTGTCTGGTTGGTGTCTCGGACAGCTTATTTGTCTTGCTCTCAAGAGTAATCTTTGATTGAATGGATGCCAAGACAAGGTTTAAAACTCAAAAAATAAAGGACTTGAACAAGTTTAGGCACGCTTTCGGCAAGTAGAAATGTGGCGAATAAAAACAAGTGAAAAATGCTGAGATGTTTCAGATCAGATAATCTTTTTTTTCGACCGACCCTTAACATGTAAATATTTTCTTATCAGTACTCACCTTGGTGGTCAAATAACCCACAGACAGTGGAGAAATAAACAGATTTTATTTTGAGCTGTTGTCTTGTACAGTGCAGGTCCTGTGAGATAAGGAATGCAACAACAAGTTTCACAGCTCAAATAGCTTTTTAAAAGCATACCCAAAAGTGAATGTTTAAATGTGATGTTTTTTTAAAGCATTTGGCTGGATACATGTTGCTGGATACACTCACATACGTGCACAGACAGTCTCGCACTGGGTGCCACTGCGTTTCACCAGTTGGGGAAAGTACAAAATCACACAGAGTTGACCGGGAGGTCAGGTCTTGAGGGAGTGTGGGGGGGGGCGGGGGGGAAGGGCCCCTCCTCCAGTGCTATTTAAAGGGATCATCAACTATTTACAGGATACTTGCTGGTTGATTTCGTCTGGCTCTTGTTACAATTCTACAAGTGTTTGGTGCTTTTTATAGTTGTTTCAAGTTGCAAAAGTTTAAAGGGAGTGGAGTGACACGTGCTGAAGGAATTTTTCCTCCTTTCAAAGCTTCTACGCAAACCACTTGCTGCCAGACATGGGTGCACTAGTAGGAATTCCCCTTGGAATACCGCATGTCTTGGAGAATGAACAGAGGCTGTGGAGAGCAGAACAAGCTGCTGGAAGAGGAAGCAGGAAGCCATATCCGCCCAGGTCCATGAGACCCCCTATTCCCCCCTAAACTGCTGACAACCCAGCTTCCCTTCCTGCCTTCCATGTCAGCTGATATTGTTAATGGTTCTCTTGCCTCAGGTACTGTCCCCTCTCCTTCAATTCTGCTGTCATCACCCCTCTCAAAAAAACAACCCTTGACCCCTCTGTTCTTACAAACTATCTCCCCATCTCCAACCTCTCTTTCCTCTCCAAAGTCCTTGAATGTGCTGTTGCCTCCCAAATCCGTACCCATCTTTCCCAGAATCCCTTGAAACCCAACCAAGATTTCCGCCCCTACCACAGCAACAAAACGGCTATTATCAAAGTCACAAATTACATCCTATGTGATTGCAACAAAGATGAACTATCCCGCCTTGTCCTTCTTGACCTGTATGCAGCCTTTGAAACAGTTGACCACACCGTTCTC
This sequence comes from Pristiophorus japonicus, assembly GCF_044704955.1. Lineage (NCBI taxonomy): Eukaryota > Metazoa > Chordata > Chondrichthyes > Pristiophoridae > Pristiophorus > Pristiophorus japonicus. Next base: position 101,731,970 of record NC_091992.1, read on the forward strand.
CTCCAATGCCTCTCCACCGTGATCCAGCTGGGTGGGACTGCATTCGCCTGGTTGCATTCTTATCTCTCCAGTCATAGCCAGAGAATCACCTGCAATGGCTTCTCTTCCCATTCCCACACTGTTACCTCTGGAGTCCCCCAAAGATATATACTTGACTCCCTCCTATTTCTCATCTACATGATGCCCCTCGGTGACATCATCCGAAAACCATCATTATCATAGGCAGTCCCTCGGAATCGAGGAAGACTTGCTTCCACTCTTAAAATGAGTCCTTAGGTGGCTGAACAGTCCAATATGACAACCACAGTCTCTGTCACAGGTGGGACTGTAAGGTTCTGCAAAACCAACCATGGAGACATGTGGCAGGGAGAATGGGAAGATGCCATGTTTAAAATGACCAACTGCAGCCAACAGCCTGTAAACCACGGAGGATGATGGGACTCTGGCCACCCTGTTCTTCCAGGAAAATGGATACAAGGCAACTTTATATTTTAAAAGGACATTTCTCCAGCTTTTCAAGTAAAACCCTCACAGAAGAGGCAACATGTCCAGGCAAAATCTCCCCAGTAATACACAACGCAACACAAAGGGTATCAGTTTGAATAATTAAACAAAGGCCCACAGGTCTGACGCAATCATTTTGGCCAGCCCAGACAGAGTGGCACCTCTGTCGAGATAGTGAACAATCATCTTCATTAACCCCATCAGCGAGCGACAGGATACAGGCGGTATGGCTAATCTCCCATTCCAGACAGATCGATACACATCGAACTGCTATTCACACCCCATTTTATTCAAGGAAGACCCAAGGCAATGGCATGCAGTTTTGGCGCGAAGATGAATGGACTATAAGAAAAGCTGCAAAAACACACAAGGAGGTTGGAGGTTGGGAGTTGGAGGTTGGAGGTTGGAGTCAGCTTTTGCATTGAGTTGTAGAGTTGAGTTAAGAAGGTGGGAGTCAGTCTTCGTTGTGGTGGAGTTGAGTTAAAGGGGAGTTGAGTCAGCTCTTCACAGGGCCCTCGCTCTGGGGAAGGTGTGCTTAACTCCAGCAGCTTTTTGCTTAGGAGCCAACCGAGAGGCAAATAGAAGAAACCGACGCAACATCGAGGAGGAAAACCGAACCAACCAACAATGTAAAACCCACCCCAGAGGGACCCCAAGCTGAAATAAGTGCCCCCAGAACCCCGGAGTTGATAGGATTGTGAGTGTAGCCCAAACCCCCTCACAGACTCAATTTAGGATATGAATTGTAAGAAGGGTGGAAGTGGGAGGTGGGGTTGTGTGTGGATGGAATGTTTCAACCTCTTATCTTCCCTTTTCCTGTTGCAAGAATTTTTCGTGTTGTTGAGTGAGATTGTGCCATTTCTGCTATTTACGACCTCTTCCTATGCCCTCTATCTTTGTGTTTACTATTCTAAATAAACAACATTAGCCATTTTGCACTCTTACCCACTGTGTCTGGTGCCTCGTTACTCATACATCCTCATAAATCTCAGGGGAGTGTGGATTTGAACCCACACTCCAAGCTCCCCTTAACAGGACAGACGTTGAGGGAAGGGGTGGGTGGGACAGGTTTGCCGCATGCTCTTTCCACTGCCTGCGCTTGATTTCTGCATGCTCTCGGCGATGAGACTCGAGGTGCTCAGCGCCCTCCCGGATGCACTTCCTCCACTTAGGGCGATCTTTGGCCAGGGACTCCCAGGTGTCAGTGGGGATGTTGCACTTTATCAGGGAGGCCTTGAGGGTGTCCTTGCAACGTTTCCTCTGCCCACCTTTGGCTTGTTTGCCGTGGAGGAGTTCGGAGTAGAGTGATTGCTTTGGGAGTCTCGTGTCTGGCATGCAAATAATGTGGCCTGTCCAGCGGAGCTGATCAAGTGTGGTCAGTGCTTCAATGCTGGGGATGTTGGCCTGATCGAGGACGTCAATGTTGTATAAGTTATCACATGTACACTGACAAGACCCAGCTCTATCCTACCACCACCTCTCTCAACCCCTCCACTGTCTCTAAATTGTCAGATTGCAACATGTTTGGGTCAATAAGTGGGCCCTCCAATGAGCTGGCACCTGTGTTATCCTTGCCATCTGCTCTGGCTGCATGCCACTTCTGCCCGGTATCTCACCATGTGCAGATCCCGCCTCTATACTACCCTCTAAATTACACGCAGCGTCAGTATCTGAATTGGTGGTTGTGAATGTGAAATCGAGTGATGTTGTGTCTTCATCATCACTGTCTTCTGGCTGTTCCACCAGGTTGCAGTTCTTTGGTATCTGAAAAGAGAAACAATAAGGTTGTGTTGATGGGAGGGGGCAAGTAAGAGGTGCATGCTTACAACTTCTGAAGGTTGTAAATCAGAAGAGATTGTGGCATAAAGAGGAAGTGGGATGCGAGAAGAGGATTGGGTATTATCTTCAAAGATTTCAGCCTCAACGCTGTCCACGGCCACTGCAATGGCTGTTCCAATAATGGGCAGCACCACCTTCTGCATGGGGGTTTGGACAAGCAGGCATACATGTCCCCCGCCAGTTAGCTACTGCTGCCTTCTTGTCCTGCAGAGAGTGGGAAGTGTGTCAGTGAGTGTTGTGTAATCTGTTTGGGTGATGTGGCTATTATTGTTGAATAGCTGGCAGTGTGTGCAAGCTGTGAGATGAGGGTGGGAGGCATGCAGCAGTGCTAAGTGTGTGAGGGTGAGGTGAAGCTATGAATGTTAGGTATGAGTGCTGACAAACAGAGATTGTTGGTAGGTGAGTGATAGGGGTGTGGTGCATTGAGCACTGGCTGAGGCTAGTGGTGCATTGACCGTGACCACTCGTGTGAGGTCATTGAACTACTCGCGGCACTGCATCCACGTCCTCAGGGCTTGACTCAAGGCATTGACCTTCATGACTATCTGCTCCCAGTACCTTCTGGATACAGGAAATCTCTCTTCCTTTCCACCTCCTCCACCTAGGCCCCCAGTGCAGTATCTGAAAGCCTTGGAGCCTGCTCTCTCCCATGCTGTGCCATTCTTTACTGTTTCCCAGGGTAGATTAACTTCCTGAACGACTTCCAGCACCTGCTCCAGCCACAATGCACCTCCCCTTTAAGAGGTACAGGCTAGCTTTAAGTAGTGCAGGCTAGCTTTAACGGGTACTTGCAAGTAACGATTTCCCCCTCTGCTGATCCATGCAGCCAATCAACAGCGAGGTTAATGTTGACTGCACACTGAAATGATTGGAATGAGCAGACAATACGAACTGCACGAGTGTGGTTAATCGCGCATCTCGATCCCTGCACCCATTTGCGGGGCTATCCAATTTAGACCCCATGTTGTCCAGCTGGTGTCTCAGAAAGCTTAGCTGTCATGCTATCAAGAGTAATCTTTAATTGGTTGTTGCCAAAAAAAGCTCTAAGACTTAAAAAATGAAAGACTTGCACAACTTTAAGCAACTTTTTCTGCAAATAAAAACAGGTGAAAAATGCTGTCCCTAATGTGATGTTTCAGATCAGATTGTCTTTTTTTTCTACCGAGCCTTATCTTTCAGGTATTTTCTTACCAGTACTCACCTTGGTGTTCAAATAACTCTCAGACAGCTGAAATATAAATATAGCTTGCTTTGTGCTGTTGTCTGGTCTTCATGTTATGGGAAATAGGAATATAATAACAAGCTTCACTTCTCAAGTAGTTTTTTTAAACATCACAACACAAAATGTGGAGGGCTATTGCCCATATTGCAAATGCATAATAGGCAGTCATAAGCTGAATATCTGAGCAGCCCCTGGCCTGTGAGCACCATCGGAGCAGGCTGGGGAGCGGAAGAAGCAGCGTAGCGGCGTACCACTCCAGGGAGCAGCACGAGCCGGAGCAGGAGAGCAACGGCAGTGAAAAGGGACATCACCAAGGTCCAGGTCGGTGATTGAAGCATGGGCAGGTACAGCAGGAGTGGCGAGGTCGGGGCGAAGGAGCGGCGAGAGATTGTAGAGGGATGTGATCGGGGCCCAGGAGAGATGCGAGTTTGGGGCCAAGAGGCGAGGGCCCAGAGGCAGCACGAGCCAGCCCACACTGCGATATGTGTGCGCACTAGGTCCGTGCAGCAGAGCTGGTCTCCAATCGTCTTGGTTAATCCTTGCCACTGGACCAAGACCGAGCTGTGTCAAGCCCGTGTGGTGGCTGGTGTGCAACGGCCACCACACATTAAAAAAATCTATGCACAGGCATCTTCCACCCTTCAACATGTAGTTTGGGACCTGGAATTTTAGGTCCTTCATTGAAACACCTGTCAACTTTTTGACGTGGAAGCAAGTCATCCTCAAATTGAGGGACTGTCTATGATGATGATGATGAAATGATTTCCCCCATTGAAATGAAAAGTAATTGTGCTGTTTGGTTAATTTGTATTTTGGCAGGATGAGATTGTTGTTAGCACGCTGTGCAACTATTTAAAATAAAAGGCTTTATGGCAAAATAATTTTGGCATGTCATTCTAAAAAGCCTCTATTGTCATGAAAAGTAATGATAATTCCAATAATACTATAACACATAGTAGTTTCACAAGTGAGCAAATACGACAGATTTGTGACTAAGCTGTAGATAGTATTAAACTCTACTTCAAAAATACCTTGCACCACATATGTCTATTTCACAAAAGTTTTAAATAATTATTCATCATTTCTTGATCCTGATGGAGACATTTCCCTTTAAAGCTAATTTTTAGTGATAAGATAAATGGAGTGCAGTAGGGAAAACATCCATGTTACACAACTTTGAAAACTTTGTTAGAGGTTGATTTTGGTGGACGATTAATGGAATGGTGAAGTAGTAAAGGAAACGCTTGACATGTCTGTATTAATGTTAAGTACTTGTTCAATGAATAGAAAAACAAAGAGCTTATATTAAATTTTTACAAGCCAATAGTTAAGCTGTAGTTGTGAGTATCCATGGGCATTCCAGTATAGGAAGCTAGTGAAAGGGTATGACAAACATTCATGGAATTATACCAGGAATACGAAGAAAGGCTTGATAAATGTATTTTTTTCACTGGAACAGACAGCGGGATTCAATATAGGTTTTCAAAATTGTGAATGATTTTGGAGATAAATAGTGAACAAATTGTTTCCACTCGTTGGTGATTTGGTAACATGATGGAATAGACTTCAGATTATTGTTTGGAGGAAGGAAGGGAAAAATAGAGGAAAAAATTCAGACAGAAGGTTAGAAGAACATGGACTGCTTTACCACAAATGTGTTTTGAGACAGATTATCCTATCAATTATAAGGGAATTGGATAAGTAAAAGGAAGAATATAGAAGAATATCGAAGGACAGGGAAGTGGGACTAGAGTAGACACTTGTTTGATGGGCCAAGTGGCCTACTTTTTAACATTTCTATAATTCTGTGAGATGTATTTGGCAAACTCTAAACTAGGGAAAGAGGGCGATTAATATTTTGGAAAATGAGGATGAATAACTATTGCCAGGTGTAATGAATACTCACAGGTTTGTAGAACTGTTGCATTGTGAATAGCTTAGCCAGACACGTGATGTTCACAAGACTCAATAAAACCCCAGTTAATTGGGTCTTGGTCATCCACGATGAGGTATGCAGTTGTGAGCCTAGTGGATGAACTGGTAATGTGTAGTGTGATTGTTAAACCTTTGTTAATAAACCAACTAGTTCTTAATAGCAATGTGTTGCTATGAATTCTTAAGCAAAAAACCCATGAAGCAAATACATTAAACCAGGCAATAAATAACAATAGATAGCAGTGCAAAAATGTATGGTTCAGCTAACTCTGTAATAGCTACTTTTAAGTTCAGTTAAGGAAAGATAATTTGACAACACTGACATTGCAATGACAATACTGACAATACTGTATAAAATGTTCATCTGTTCCATTGTTTTGAAGCTACTTTCTGTTAGTATGATTAGAACTTTGATGGTTAAGTTATCCTGGAATATTGATGGGTTTAACTCTTCATTGAAGATAAGCAGGACTTTATCCAAATTTAATAGTCTCCTTATCATCACGCTACAGATGACTCTTTCTGTGTTCACCAATCTTTTTCTGCTAATTTTCCCCTCTCCTTCTCTCCTGAAGATGACTTCTGACTTGGTTATGGTTCCATGGATGTTCGTTGGTTCTCAGTACCTTGTCCAAGTATTCATCATTCATTTGTGATTCTTGACAATGAATGCCATTCAATTGCAAGTGGCATTGTGGCTGAGCCTCATGCTGTTCGTACCCGACAACCACACATACGCAGTTCTAGTGGCGGCTGCTAGATGTCAGTTAGCAACATGAGCCTCAACTTATTTTTCCCATCCAAAACACTGCTGCTGGAAACAATTTCTCCTTGTTCACTTTATCAAAACCCTTCATGATTTTGAATACCTATTAAACCTCCCCTTAAACTTCTCTGCTCCGAGAACAACCCCAGCTTCTCTAGTCTCTCCATCTAACTGAAGTACCGCATCCCTGCTCTTAATCTAGTAAATCTCCCCTGCTCCCACCCTCTCTAAGATCCTTGACATCCTTCCTAAGGTGTAGTGCCCAGAATTGGACACAATACTCCAACTGGGGCTTAACCAGTGATGTATAAAGGTTTAGCATAATGGGTCTGAAATCCCGGTACTGGGCTTCCCACGGGCACTCGCCTGAAAATAGGAAAAAAGATCAGTGCCTACCTTTTGCTCCTGTGCCCTCCAGAGATTCCGGTCGGAGACCTCCTCTTCCAGCGCATCGCAGCGCGTTCACGTCTTGGAGTTGCGGAAGGAGAAGCTGGCGTCACGTGGTATTGGACAGCCAATCAAGGTACAGTCTTCTCATTCATAATAATGGGAACTCCGTAAATAGGAGTTCTCATTATTATGAATGAAGCCCCCCCCAACACCCAAACACAAATAAAAAATAAAAAAACACCTCACATATTTATATTAATTGAAATTAAAGTTAATGAAATGTGTTACAAAAAAAAATTAGTGAACAAGGTTTTTAACATAAAAATATGTTTTCAAATTTTATTTTTATATGTTTTTTATATGTTTTAAAACTCATACACTGGTAAAAGTAGGTTATGTGCCTGCTTTTACCAAGCACAAGAGTTTAAGGACATTCGCTGGGCAAGAGATTGGCAAATAGTGCAATCTCGCCCATGTGAATGTCCTGGCTATGGGGATGCATGGAATCTGTCAAGCCAGAACTTGATAGATCGGAAAAGCTGTTTTTTGGTGCATGTGCATCGCTCACCAAAAACTGGCTTTTGCGGGGCCTCGCCAGGTCAGTATGTATTCCACTCCAGGGACTTAAGCACAAAAAAATCGGAGGTGCTGTCTTTCAGATGAGATGCTAAGCTGCTCTCTCAAGTGGACGTAAAAGATCCCATGGCACTATTTTGAAGAAGAGCAGGGGAGTTACCCTTGGTGTCCTGGCCAATATTTATCCCTCAATCAACATAACCAGAAAACAGATTGCCTGGTCATTATCACATTGCTGGTTTGAGGGAGCTTGCTTATGTACAAATTGGCTGCTGCATTTCCTACATGACAGTGCAACAGTGACTACACTCCAAAAGTACTTCATTGTCTGTAAGATGTCTGGTGACTTGAAAGGCGCTATATAAATCCAAGTCTTTCTTTCTTACGAGTGTGAGTTTAAGGAACACAAAGTTCAAACCCATTTAAAAAAAAGTCATGATATAAATTTGGCAACAAATTAAAAAACTGGAGAAGCGAAAGCTTCACTGTGGATCTGAGAACTCTTGTACAGGATTGATCAACAATCCAGGACTGCAAGTATGAAAAATGCAGAATTGAGCTTATATAATGAATACATGTGGGAAATTCATAATCCTCTTACAGAGAAGCTAATAACCAATTGTTTAAAAGAATGTTAGATGGATGTTTTGCTATAATTAGTGACTGGCATAGCACACAACAAAAATTGTTTTGGCAGAAATAATGAAGAAACTGTGAGGGTTCCAATGGCATTTAAATTTGATTGAATGAATGCACATTCACAAAGGCAGCAGTTCCCCTCCAAGTTACAGCCCATCCTGACTTGGAAATATATTGCTGTTCCTTCATTGTCACTGGGTCAAAATCCTGGAACTCCCTCCCTAACAACACTGTGGGAGTACCTCCATCACAGGGACTGCAGCAGTTTAAGAAGGCGACTCACCGCCACCTTCTCTAAGGCAATTAGGAGTGAGCAATAAATGCTGGCCTTCCCAGCGACACCAATTTCCCGGAACAAATTTAAAAAAAATAAAACAGAGTAAGGAGTTATTTTAATAATTAACGGCTCAGTCAACAACAATAAATCTCTCTTGACAAAGGAGTACCTCACAAGCACACTGCAAACTGGTCAGCTGTTGGTTTTCTTTCTTTCGTATGTTTACTTTTAGCGATGTGCATTGAACAGATTACCAGAAGGATTGTGCTTAGAATTTGTTGTCTTGACTGAACACAGTACAAACAGAAAGAACAATGCCACAACTCAGACATATGACCCAATAGTCATGGTGAGGCCTTTGAATGTTTGAGTTACTTTCACATGTGGAATTAGTACTAAACCAAAATAACCACCACAGCAGAAGAAACTATAATGAGGATGTAATTTACTGAGCTGCCTTCTGATAGGAATCTTACCTGAGATAGCAGTCTCCCATCTCATCATCCCACTTTTGTGCGTATGCCAACTCTCCCAAACTTGAGGATTGATCTCTCAGGCACTGCTGTGAGCATCTAGGGTGAAACCTTGACAAGCTCGCCGCTTCTGGAACAGTAAAGTTTTAACTTTCCATGTTCCTTCCCAACTTGGTGCCGTTTCTCCCACCGACTAGAGTAGTTCAGCAGTATGGGGCATTGTGGGCATCCAGTGCCACCATTGCAGCCTCACTATTTTTCACTTCAGCGACAGGGAGGGAAGTTGGATATGGGAAGAAAACCAGGGAGTGATATTGGGGCTGAATTTGAGGCCCCTAAGGGCGTGTACGAGCTGTGCACATGTCCATTGAGACCCGGCAAGTTCCGGGTTTATGCATGCACTGCACATGCACTAAAACCCAGAACTTGCAATCGGTCAAGAATCCTCTTGAACAGATCATACGAATCCGAAAAAAAGGCCTCTGCGGGCGGAGAGTTGGGGTATTTGCCCAACTTCTGCCCAGCGAATGCCCTTGAAATTCTTAGGCCTGGTAAATGCAGGCGTAAGGCCTGATTTTAGCAGTGTAGCAGTCTTAGAAAAATAGCAAAATAAAATGTTATCACTCATTTATACATTAAAAACCCTGTCCAATAAGGTACGTTTATTTCTGGCCCCGTTAAAACATAATGGGGCTTAAATTCATCAGCCCACCGCCCGCTGCCGCCGACTGCCAACCACTGCCATCGACATTCCTCCTGAAGATCTGCCAAGTGCCACTTTGGAAGTGGCCTGGAGCGGGCGGGAGGGGAGAGCCGCCGGGAACTGCCCGCTGACATCAGCGGATGGCCGAGTGGTGCAACTGACCTCCCACCCGGCGAGCTCCCAGATTCCTGCGGGCGGGAGTCGACGGGACTTGGCGGCAGAACGGGGGTGGACCGCTGGCTGGAGGCTGGTCTGTTCCCAACAGTAAGTCTGAAGAAACTGCAAAAAAATGTAAGTAAACAGTTTAAAAAATATTTTCAACAGTGACTTACCTGCATGGGGGTCCCCTGAAGGTCTTCGGATAGTTTTTGTATTTTTTATTCGTGATTTTTTTTATTCAGCTCTTCGACCCTCCGTGGGCCTGACTCCATCCTCAGCGGCACTTGGGCGGCAAGTGCCTCTGCCGCCGAAAATGAGAGCTCCCGCCCGCTGCCGCCCATTTGCTGCTCGCCGACCTTCAAGGGACCTCGGCCATGAATATCCCGCCCAAAGTACCGCCCAGTACCTTGGCGGCCATCGGCGGCACTTGGACGGGCAGAGGCCTTGATGAAAATCGGCCCCAATCTTTTTTTTTAAATTTAATTTTTGTTTAAAATATTTAATTAAATGGCACTTGCATTAATTTTAAATATGTAGGACTGGATTTTCGGCTTTGCCGTTTTCGGGTAGAAAACGGAGGCGGGCGCGGCAAATTTACCGCCCGACTAACATTTGCGCTTTGTGGAGCAACTTTTGTCATTTGGGCCCAGTGCCAAGGCCACAGCGCAAAGGGAGGAGTTGTACAAGTTTTGCGGTGCATAAACGGGGAACCTCGTCAACTAAAGTGCGGGGCCGGGAGCGCTCCGAGCGGCCTGGGGAGGGGAAAGAAAACCATTCACAAAAACATTCAAAAAACATTGCCAACAATCTTACAACATAAATCGCTGCAAATATGTAAAAAAGTAAAAACTGGAACTTACCGTTTTTTACGGTTTATCTACCTCAGCGCCACCGGCAGGGCTGCACCACTGTGTTTTCCCTGGCAGTCATCGTGGGGTGCGTTTCGGGGCATACGGGTCGGGTGTTTTTCGAAACTTCTGCCGGTGAAACGATGGCAGCCATTGTACACCGAGCGCAGCTATCCCCAGCGGTGCTTCTAAGCACTGCAGCAAAAATTGACTCGGACACAAAGGAGCACACCGCCCATTTTTCGCCGCGGAGGATCAAAACCGAGCAAAAAACCGGGTCGCAAACGATCCAAAAATTCAGCCCGTAGTTTTTTATTTATTTATTTCATGTGTTTGTGTATTGTTTAAGTGATCTCCATTCACACTTATGGTGATTCCAATACGGAATCACCATAAGTATGAATGGGGATCCCCCTTCTTTTATTGGTTGGGCTGGCCCACGTGATCCTGGGGTGCTTGCAAACCGCCTGCACCCCTGGGATATGTGGGCTTCTACCCGCGGGCAGCCGGAGAGACCCAGGGCCGCGAATCTACAAACCTCCCAGAGCCACGAGGTAAATTCGTAAATCTTCTGCAGGTCGGAGGCGGTTGCCCACGGGAAGCCTCCGACTGCAATTTCTACCCTATTATCTCTAACACCATCCTTGCCCAATGGCATAATCTCCTAATGCTATGCCAAACAATTCTTTCCTCTTCAACCATTCTTGGCTCTCCCAATGCCAACACTTCTGATGCACTCTCAGTCTGGACCCAACTGAACCTCAATCTCATCTCTGACCACCCATTCTCCGTTACATCATTTCCTGTCATCCGATTGTGTCAATGCTGTTATGTCATGTCAGCTTTCTTGTTCCTTCTGAATTCCAGATACACCTACACATTCTTCATTCTACTTGCATCGCCCCTGTGCTGAAAGAATGCCTTGTCTTTGAGTCTCCCACTCTAATTCCTTCCCAGGATGTCATTACTTTTGAGCTTCATGCCTGTACACATTCTTTGCCTACTCACCGGCAGATTTCTGGTTATCAGAACTTCTCACGTGCCAACTGTAAGTACAAAACCATGAGAAAAGACACTCAACTACAGGGGACTCAACCTTCACAATAACATTTGCAAATTGCAGGCAAGTGTTACGTGATCAGATGTCATGTGATCAAACCTCCAGGAATGCAGCCAAGGAGAGTTGGGAACCCTAATAATATAAGCTGTTACAGCAATTGCCAAAACTTCTCAATAGAGAATGCGATGTAGGTGGTGCTATCCTAGCATCCATGGTGACGGTGGCAGTCCTCTTTTTTAAAACTAAAGGCACAAAAATTCTAATACAGAATTTTCACTATTGCTGTGGACACTGGGACAGGATTTCCTCCATAGCTACCACAGAAAACATTTACAAATATCACTGCCAGGTAGACTGTGAAGCGTGAAAGAGAAATACTAATAGGAAAAAGAAAAGAGCAATAGAGAAAATTAACAGAAAGATAAAGAAAAGAGTGAGACGAATGCATTAATGCTCGGCGGTATCCTGTGCTCTATATGACAGAAGCAGGTTGCTCTTTATTCTTGGTTTGTGTGATGTAATGTTGCAGGTATGTCACTCATAATTAATGCTGTCATGCAAGCATACATTTCAACCCAGTTAGCATTTTCTTCCCCCAGTTTTATGGCGGCACTGTCTCTTCCTTCCCCTCTACCATTCGCACCATCTACGGTTTCTCCCTCCTCTTCCCCCCCATGTTAATTGGCTGCACACCAAACCGAGTCTTGTTACAGCTAATGTAAACTGAAGTAATGAAATGTGGCTGCAGCTGTGTTCAATACCTTCAGCTACAGCAGCAACAATAACAAGACTTGGGTAGGAGCCCAAGCTGAGGTGGGAGTGGGTAAGCCCAAACAATTTTTATCCTCAAACTGTGTTCAAAACAATGACTGCATCAAACTGGGCAGTTGGCATGTATGCCTAACATATGTCAATCTTAACAGCTCTGGGTGTAATTAGGATAATTTGAACTAAATATGACCTATGAATTATTTTTTGGCATTTATACCTCAAACCAGTTTGCACCATAGGCCATGAGTCTAGTGCCAGTGTTGGGAACCAAATAGTAATGCAAATTTCATAGAAGAGCCGAGTAAATTACTTTTCTTTGTAAACAGGATCAAATTAGCTAAAGATAAAACATTATTTTCCCTTTATTTGAACATACATTGGAAATAAATAATTGTGTAGTACATCCTACATGAAACATTCCACAATAAATTTCCTACATTACAACAGTGACTACACTTTAAAAAGTACTTCATTGGCTGAAAAGCACTTTGGGATGTCCGGTGGACATGAAAGGTGCTATATAAATGCAAGTCTTTCAAGTCTTTCTTTTATCAATGCAGAACAAATCAACAACATCTGTTGACACTGCAGATAACTCGGTCAATGCCCAATTACTTTTCTACCCAATCTACAAAAGATATGTGAAATCGAGTATAGAAAGAATGTCATCCTATCTGTGGAAAACTTTTGGAAAACTGCAATGTAATGTGGCTTCCCATTTCTTTGACACTGGAATACTTAAGAAACAAGAAAATATTGTATGTAAGATAAAGAAATTAGGATGGATATTGTGGAAGGGGCAAATCAAATGGGCCAAAGGGAATTTCATATCAAAACATATTGGGCCCAAGTTTCCACATGATTTGCGCCTGATTTTTAGGAGCAACTGGTGGAGAACGGACTATTTTAGAAATCGCAATTCTCCACATTTTTTTTTCTGCAATTCTAGTCAGGTAGAACAGTTCTACTTTAGAACAGAATTCTTTCTTCAAAAGGGGGCGTGTTCGGCCACTGACGCCTGATTTGAAAGTTTCCACAGTGAAAATGTACTCCAAACTAAAGTAGAATGGAGCCACTGAAGATTTTTGTAGAACTGAAAAAACCTGTTCTACACATTAAAAAATCAGGCGCAGGTTACAAATTAGGTGTCCAGAACGAGATGGGGGGGGAGGGGGGGGGAAGGGAACTCATTAAATTCGACAATAAATCCTATTTATACTTAAACAAATATTATACAAATAAATCCAACCTGAATAAACATTTATAAGCAAAGAAAGATTAAATAAACCATCTTCCTACCTTGTGAAAGTGCTTCAGGCAGCTCAGCGATGTTCCCGCGAACGGGGGGGAGGGAGGGGCAGGCAGTAACGAGGCAGCAAACAGCTTTCCACTTGAGGTGGAAGCCTTAGTCAGCTCAGCGATGTTCCCGCGAACGGGGGAGGGAGAGAGAGGGAGGGGCAGGCAGGCAGCCAAAGATACAGCAGCAGGCTTCGAGCTGTGAGGGGGACTGAGGCCATTTGGACAGGGAGAGGCAGCCACATCGACAGTTTTATATTTACATTTGCAGAATGGGTGCTGCATTGTCAACAAGCCTTTGCAGGGGTCCAAGAACAAATCTTCACGTTTTCTGCAGCACTTTCTAAAATGGCCGAGTGCCAATGTTTTTTTCACACTGCGTGTGCGCGAACGCTCCAATGCGCGCGCGCGCACGCTCCAACGCGGACGCGCAGCGTTGCCGGCAGGGAAAACAACTAATTTAAATAGTACCCGCCCTCTCCCACTAACAAAATCGGCGCGAGTGTAGGCTCCGCCCCCCTGCACGCCGCGCCAGGCAGACAAGGAGCTGCAGAACGCTCGAGAATCGCGATTTTTTTTTTAGGCGCCGTTTTAGGCGCGAAAAACGGGCGCCCAGCTCGGAGGGGCGCCCGTTTTTTTTCTTGTGGAAACTTGGGCCCATTGTGTGATAAGATCAGGAGCATTTTCTGAATTAATATTTCGGCTGAAGGATAGAAAACACTGAGGGGTCGAAATTTGGTTGCTAATGCCTGCTGATAACGCCGGTGTTAAGTGTTAAGTGGGCGTAAGGGGGTTAGACTGGTGTTGGGTGCTGTTCACGCCTGCCGCAAAATTCGGTGGTCATTTTTTAAAGGCATTAAAACATAATGTCCCGCTGGTTAACGCCATGGAAATCATGACGTCAGTACGCGTGCAACGCCTCCTTGATGCCCTTCTTGCCACATGCACTTTTGCCGCCTGACTTAACATCTAGTGTCGATGATGCCTGAAAAAGTTGGAGTGCACAAGGTGGAGAAACGAATCCGAGGTGATATTTAAAGAGAGTTGCAGCCGGGGATCAGAGGTCTCGGTCAGTGCTGCGTTTGATGCTCGCACAGACAGTAGGGTGTTGGCGTCGTCTGTTGTTGGCTCGTCAGATTAAGTACTTGTATCTCGGAGACATTGTTGAATTCCATATCGGAAAATTGTGAAAGTTGCATTTTGCTGTGATCTCTGTAAAAATTATGGGGGCAGTGGTCGCACACCATGTCTTCCTGCGGCGACGACTTGAAAGGCGCCAGCTGCAGAGACAGCTTACGGCAAATGTGCATCCTCCCTCGAGGAGGCTGCACAGACGTAGGGTTTACCGTGCGCATTACTCTTATCTTGAGATGTCCGAGGAGCAGTGCTTACGAAGGCTGAGGCTCCGCAAGGAGGTGGTGATGGAGCTTCGCAACTTTCTGCAGACATACCTGGCAGCTGACATCGGCACCAGGACCTCACTGTCGGTGGCAGTGAAAGTGACAGCAGCACTTAACTTCTATGGTACTGGCTCCTTCCAGTAGCCTGTAGGCGATATATGCAACATCGCACAGTTTTCAGTACACTGCTGCATTCGCTAGGTGACTGACGCTTTCTACAGCAAACGAATGGATGCATCAAGTTCAGTGTGTCAAGGGAATATCAGGATGAGTGCACCCGTGGCTTTGTCAGGATAGCGGGCCTCCCCAGGGTTCAGGGAGCCATTGATTGTACACATTGAAGGCATTGAAGGCCCTGCCCCACAATGGAGAGATCTTTCAAAATCGCAAGGGATTCCACTCCCTCAACGTACAGCTGCTCTGCGATCACAGGCAGATAATCCTCGCTGTCAGTGCTCGCTATCCTGGCAGCTGCCACGATGCCTTCATCCTGCGGGAGAGCATGGTGCCACGACTCTTCAAGCCACCGCATGATGGCCGTGGCTGGCTCCTTCCTGGGCGACAAAGGATATGGTGTGGCCGCCTGGTTGCTGACACCCCTCCGCAATCCCAACACCCCTGCCGAGCAGGGCTACAACAGCAGCCATGCCACAACCCGGGCGAGTATCGAGCAAACTATCGGGGTTCTGAAGCAGCATTTCCGCTGCCTTGACTGCTCTGGAGGGGCATTCCAGTACTCACCTGATAGAGTCTCCATGATCACCATTGTCGGCTGCATGCTGCACAACCTGGCCATTATGAGGGGCCAGCCATTACCACCAGGGATGGACGATCCACCTCAGGAGGAGGACGATGATGAGGAGGAAGATGAGGAGCTTCAGCCAAGGAGGAGGCAGCTTGACACTGCTCCTGCTGGAAGGGCTCATCAGAGAGTCATAACTCATCGATTCCACTGACTGACTCTTGACGTGCCGAATGGCCAGGCTATACACCTGTGATCAACTCAACACATCGCTACCTCACTCTGGAGGCCTCCGTCTTTAATAATCACTGCATAATCATGTGAACAATCAAAGCGTGGTTTATTGGAAACATAAATCATGTGTGCGGAAAACAAGCAGAAGACAGCAACTTCATCCCCAACACATCAACATACCCCAAAACCCCTTGAAACATTTTCAGAGACATCCAAGTGCAACTATTGACATCAGTTCGTTTTTTAACAAGGTAGCCACCACTGGCGACTACCAAACAATTATTGCATTGTTCATCCAAGTACAACAATTTACATGAGCTCACATTGCAACAAGCTACCCATCTCTGTTGGCTATCACGCAAGTGTTTGGTGAATCATACAAGTGCAATTAGTTATAAAAGCTCACTTGGGCTAGACTTTCCACTTCACATCGCTGGGCCAGTGCCCATATATCGCCCAAAAAGGGCTGATATCGCCCAAAAATGGAAAGTTGGGACACATTGCCGAGCTTATCGCCGACACATCTCCCGGCGCAACGTTTGGCTCACATCGCCGAGGTGATTGCAGAGGTGATCGTCCACACAAAGCCCAGCCCAACTTTCGGCACATCGCCGGCACATCGCTGAGAACATCGCTGGAGAATAGTTGCTATTACCTGGCCTTCCTCACAGAACTGGGCACTACGGACGCCATTTTGAACATCGGAGGAAGATAGGAGGCCTCTTAAACAGGGGCTTAGATAGTTTGTGAATTATTTAAGGGCCTTTTAAAGATAGATACACTCACAATTAGACGTTTTCTTATATTTATAAAAATAAGTGACATTTCATACTTAGTTGGTCTGGCCTGGCCATTGTTTAACAACAGTTGCACTAATGTTCTATTTTAACTTATGTTATTAGAAGACACTGCACAACAATTGTAAAGTGAAATAAAATGGTTTTAATAAAATAACAACTTTTGAACATAATTTTTCAATAATAAACACCAAAACACCTCCCACCCCCCTCCACCCACACCCCAACAGTGAAATGACTACACCAACAATAAATATGAACAATAGGAACAATTTTTAAAAGAGTGCACCCCCCTCCCTACCTGCGACCACGTTTCCCTCCAGATCCTGCAACCGCGCCCCCCCCCCCACCTCCCCCCCCGTGTCATTGCCTCACCCACCCGTTTTGGTCCCCGAGTACTGCTGCAAAGCCGGCACGCAGTGGCCGATGGCAAGACTTCCTGCCGTGGTGGGGGACATGCTGGGACGATCGCCTGTTGGGGGGCTGTTGGTGGGGAAGATGAAACAGCGGGATCACCTTCCGAGTCAGGAGGTGGTGCATCCTCATTGTTGCACCGCGCTGGCATATGTAGGCGGCTAATCCCATAAATGTGACAGAGAAACGTTACATATTAATACATCGTATGGTGGTATCTATGGCAGTACATCTATGTGGAAATTACTGCGTCAGAGAGCTGTGGAGGTTGGATCAGTCGCAGATAGACCGAATGATAAGGGAGCGAGGGTTTATGGGGTGCGGACAGAGAAGGGGACAGATGGCCAGATGGACTGCTCTTATGTTCTTATGTTGTCAACCTGAGCGTGGCAGAGAGTCACACAGAGGCTGCATGCATAACATGATATCATTCATCTATGATATGAGAATGAAATGATGTCACAGAGCTCTTACACTGGTTGACACACGACTCACGTGGCTCATGCAATGGTCCGGCAAAACCATGGGTGGTTACCACTCGACTGTGGGCCCCCACTAGTGCTGCAGCACATTCCTCCAGGTCGGTGAGGGTCTGTATTACAGCAGGGCCTCCCCCGTGCACCTCTGCTGAGCCCGATTATGAGATATCTTCCTCTGCGAAAGTGACTAGAGCATGGCATAAGCTACTTGACCAGGTTATGTCATTTGTACACAACAGTTTCAAACATTATATGTTAATAGGGGTTGTGTCCACAATTCAATGATAGTAGCTGATGTCCAAAAGTGTCCCAGGCCAGACAGTGAGCAAAGGCAGCTCTGCCCCAGTCCATGCTGGGTCCCTGTGTAAGTGACAGCAGCTAGAGAGACTTAAAACGGGCACTGGTTCATGGCCCTGTCCAGTTTTTAGTGGGGATGATATATGCTATATGTTAGAATAACAAGCTTACATTCAATCCAGGAGAATTAACATTATAATGATTATTATACTTAGAAGGTGCATCATTAAAGTATGAAGTCGTACTTACTCTTGCTGAAGCAATGAGGCTGTTCCAGCGTTTGGGGCACTGGTCGGAGCCCCCGGGCTTGTGGGACGTAGACGAGGCGACCTCGGCTATCTCGCTCCATAATCTGCAGTACGTCCGTGGTGCTGGTTTCCCGCCATGCTTCCCCCACCCCGGTCAATTGGGCCCAGCGGGAGTGCACCTCCGCCACGAGGGTCTCGTTGGCCACCTCGGAGAAGGGTTTGGCCCTCTTCCTCCCTGTCTCCACATCTTTCCCACTTTCATCGCTGTCAGTTATATTTATCCATCTTTCTTTCTCTCTCTCGCTCTTTTCTCTCACCTCTCTGTCTCTGCCTTCCTCCTCTCTCTCTCTCTCTCTCTCTCCTCTCTTCTGCGCATGTGTGGATGATCCCTGACCTCCCGAAACATGGGAAAACATGGCCAACCAAAATAAATAAATAAATAAATTTGCGTACCCTTCACCATCGCTGGGCTATCGCTTCACTCATTTCACATCGCTATTGCCGAGCCAAAAATCGCATTCCAAAAAATAGGCAATGTTCCAGCGATCATGAAGGCTGCAACATCGCTAAGGCTGGAACATCGCCCATTTTTTGGGGCCCAAGAGAACAAAGTGGAAAGTCTAGCCCCATATCTTCACAAGGTCAGCATATATGGACACCTTCCAACAGGTCTTTACTTTGTCTTGAAGAGTGCTTTACCACCACTTCCCTTCTCCCCTTCCAATGCCTACTGCTCCTCCTCAATGGGGTCTCAGGGCCTACAGCAAGGCTGGTGGTCAGTTGCTGATTTGGAGCCGCAACCACACATGATGGTCTAGCAGGATGTCCCCGACCAGCTTGGGCCCTGGAAGACCCGACTGCGGAATGCATAACCTCAGCATGGGCGGCGGCACTCTGTTGTGGATGGGTTGCAGAGAGCGGCAGCTGCAAAGGCGGAATTATGTCATGCTGAAAAACTACATCACATTCCAACTGGCCCAACAGGCTGCTACTCCCCCGCAACGGAGCATCATTACCTGCAGCAGTCTGGTTGAGGTCAGATTGTTGCCCTGGTTCAGCAAGGTAAGGTCCCCATCCAACTGATGGGGCCCCAGACCGGATGGCAGCGGTCAGTTGTCCGTTGAATCGATTTGCCTCTGCATCAAGAGTGAATGTGATTGCAGTACACTGGAGAGCTGACTCAGGACACCACGCACTGATGACATTTGAGTATGCAGGCTACAATAGCATCTGCCTGGTGCTCAATGGCCACTGCAACGCCAGCCATAACCCATGCCACCATATCTGGGACCCCATGGTCACGGTTTTCATCCAGTATCCATTGGTATCTACCAAGGATGGGCTTGGTGGGCTGCTGAGAGACATGAGCAATAGGTGAGGTCGATTCTCCCATCCTCACAGCTACTGCATCAAAACCCTGTGGCACCCTTGCTGGTGCACCCAGAAGATCGCTGTGCAACTGCAGGGATTGTCTTGCAACAACCTCTAGGTCGGGCTCATCATCAGAGTGCTGCTGAGCATCACTCAAGGGCACACTCCCTCTCCGGGGAGCTGGCCCCCGGCCTTCCCCTCCTCCATGGCATTGCTGGAGGCCACTGGGTCCCAGAGCATTATCCACCTCCACCTCCCCGACCACCCCTTTATCAACTGTGCTGCTGGCCCCACTCTCAGACAGCGCACCCTCCTGCATGAGGTCAAAGGAGGTGTCGTCCTCCTGCTCCTCCTCGTCCTCTTCATCGTCGGCACCATCTGCGCCCGTGGAAGGCGCCAGAGAAGGCTCCGATGGATCTGGCTGGTCATCTGAAAGCACAACCACAGAACAGTGGAGGGGGCCAGGAGCGGGAAAGGCATTCGTGAATGCCAGTCTCATCGAAAGAGCTGAACGATGATGGTGTGAGGGCCAAGTATCCTGCAGGTCGCTGCAAAGGAAATCAACACGCGGTCACTGTCCCGAGGGAGGTCGGCCGCACCCACCGCCATTGCAACAACTTGAATGGCCATCAAGGCACCTATCCCTTCCTCCAATGGTGTGAGCACTTGGAGGTCTGGCTCCCCTCCACCAGTCCGCGTTTGCTCCCATCAGTTGTGTGCGAGCTTCGACTGTAACACTAAAGAGAAAGTTAGAGTTAGAGGCCTTCTATCAGTGTGTCCCAAGTGCCTTACAGTCTTCACAGCTCGATGTTTAGTACATTTCAATCTATAAAAGTCTTCACAGCTCGATGTAATTACCATTCGCAGTGTAGAGTTGCTGTGTCAAAGCTTGAATTAGGGGGCCAGGACCTAACAGTAATGGGGAGGCGACCATCTTTGAGACACATATGAAGACTGCGGAGTTAACAGCATGAGGGGTGCGTCTGCAGAACCGAGCAGCAATGTTAACAGTGCATGTAAGCCCTTGCAGTGGGTGAGGCTGCAAATGGGAATCTTGACTGTGGCCTCACCCACTTAGAGCATGGATTCCAAAAAAGCACATTGAGCAGAGAGTGCATATTGAGGTCAGAGCATAGCATGTTGAAGTTTGAAATGAAAGATAATCACCCTCACTATCCGTGTCAGGTCGCTCCACTTTTTTCAACATTGCATTGCTGTCCCTGGCACTGTGTCACTCACAGACACTTGCTCTGCTATCTCCCTCCATAGCCTTCGGAATGTTTGGGGTTGGGGGATTCCTCCCAGCCTCTGTCTTCAGCATCTGCCGACGCCTCTCCAGGGCATCACGGAGTGTATCGACTGCGGCGTCCATGAACCGATGGGCACGCTGATGAGCTGCTGCTGCTGGGTCTGCCATGCTCACGCTCTGAGTGAGTGCGTAGGAAGTGAATATACCCATGAGGAGTCGAGGCGCCCAATCAACGTTTCAATGCAATCCAGGTGGCACCACTCTGTCTGTGGCGCAGCTCCAAATGCTGCCTAATTCCCGGATGTTGAGCCCACGCTTAACGCCCCACTTAGCGCAGCGCCATGATTTAACGCTGATATCCACTCTTTAGGCGGCAAAACTGAATTTTGCATTTGGGGACTGCACCTAACGTGTAGCGTTAATAATTTCTCTCAGCCAGTGAAACCGCCTCAAAAATGGCGGTACCGAATTTTAATGGCTGAGTGCTAGTGAGCAATAGAAACAGATAAAGCAGCCAGGATGCTACAAAAGCAGTCAGATAAAATATGCTTCTGAGCAAAATAAATGAAATTCAATACAGCTAAGTGCAAGATGCTACATTGGCAAGCAAATTTTATGCATCAGGTATACTACGAATGGTGTAAAAATGACTGAAGCTGGCACAGAAAGTGATCTGGGAGTGGTAGTAGGTTTGGCATGTATCATGTCCAATTACTGTAAGTAACAAATAAATCAAACAAGTAAGTCATTGCTAGGTCAGTTAAATATAAATCGCTAGATATGAGGCCAAAACTGTGCACCTGGCTTTCCTTTTCTCTTTATTTCCTTATTTCTTTCTTGTCTTGAGAAGGATACAGTCATGAGACATGCAGTCAAGCTAACTGACAGTCAAGTGATGAGCCACTCCTTGCTTATCTGCTGCTCCAGTCTTTAGCCACAACTGGCTTTTTAAATTAAAAACAGAAAATGCTGGAAATACTCAGCTGGTCAGGCAGCATTGGTGAAGAAAGAAATGAAGTTAATATTTCAGGGAGATGACCTTTCATAAGAACTGGAAAATGTGAGAGATGTAACAGGTTTTCAGCAAGTACTGAGGCAGGAAAAGGGGGAAGGGGAGGAAAGAACAAAGGGGAAGGTCTGCGATATGGTGGAAGGCAGGAGAGATTTAAATGGCAAAAGAGATGATGGTGCAAAGTGAAAGGAAATGGTAATGGGACAAATAAATATGGATCTAGAGAAGATGTAAATGGCAATAGAAGAATCATTACCAACAGCTGCTGAAAAAATGGTTATGATCTGAAATTGTTGAACTCGATGTTGAGTCCAGAAGACTCTGAAGTGCCTAATTGAAAGATGAGGTGCTGTTTCTCAAGCTTCTGATGAGCTTCATTACAACAGTGCAGGAGGCGAAGGACAGAGAGGTCATAGTGGGAGTGGGAATGGGGTGGAGAATTAAAATGACAGGCGACTGGAAGCTCAGGGTCACGCTTACAGACTGTTGTGCATAGTGGTCGCTAAATCTGCTTTTGGTCTCACCAATGTAGAAGAGACCATATCGTGAGCAGTGAACCAAGTATAGTAAATTGAAAAGTACAAGTAAATCGCTGTAAGGCTTTTTAAAGGTTGCACAGCAAGTAGGAGTGAGAAGCTGTTGAGTTACCAAGGAAAACTGAAGGAGGAGCAAGATGACATGGCAAAGCTTCAAGAATGATTCATGCCCATTGTATAGTGGGAGCAGGCAGTGGTAGACTAGGACCCAAATCCAGAGACTCTGACGGAGAACGGTCAAGAGCAACAGAAACAGAATCATAGAATGATACAACACTGCATGCCTCATGATTGATTCAGCCCATCGTGCCTGTGCCAGATCTTTGAAATAGCTATTCAATTCATTCCATTCCCCTGCCCTTTCCATAGAGCCCTGCAAGATCCCACTCTTCAATTATTTATTCAATTTTCCTTTGAAACTTATTAATAAATCTTCTTCCACTACCCTTTCAGTCAGTGCATTCCAGATTGTAACAACTAGCCATGAAAAAAGAATTCTCCACGACGCTCCTCTGGTTCTTTTGCCAATTATTTTCTGCGTCCTTTTGTGTCCGGCAGACCCTTTCTGCTGCCAGAAACAGTTTCTCCTTGTTTACTCTGTCAAAACCCTGCATGATTTTGAATACCTCAATTAAATGTCCCCTTAATCTTCTCTACTCGAAGGAAAGCAACGCCAGCTTCTCCAGTCTGTTGACATAACTGAAATCTCTCATCCCTGGTCCCAATTTAGTAAATCTCCTCTGCACCCTTTCTAAGGTCCTTGACATCCTTCCTAAAGTGTAGTGCCAGAATTTGACACAATACTCCAACTCGGGCTTAACCAGTGATTTAAAAGGGTTAACATAATGTCCTTGTTTTTGTGCTCTGTGCCTCGATTTATAAAGCCAAGGATCCCATATGATTTTTAAGCACCCTTCCTAACTTGTCCTGCCACCTTCAAAGGTATCTTTGTTTCTGCACTCTCTTTAAAATTGTACCACTTAGTTTACATTGCCTCACCTCATTCTTCCTACCAAAATGCATCACTTCACACATCGCTATGTTAAATTGCATCTGCCATGCGCCTGCCCATTTCACCAGTTTGTCTATGTCCTCTTGAAGTCTGTTACTATCTGTTATGTATGCATGCTTGTATTGTTATATGGTGTCTGTAACACTGAATGTACGTTCATCCTGCACACACCTTACTTGTACACCAAAGGGTGCTGTTGCTGGAGACCTTCACTTGAGGAGCTGCAAATAAAGAACTACAGTCTTCACAGTTTGAGTTGGATGGCCAGCCCTCTAGTTGGTTCCTCGACATATTGGTCTAGAAACCCATCCTTAATACACTCCAGGAAATCCTCCTCCATCGTATTGCTACCAGTCTAGTTAACCCAATCTATATGTGGATTAAAGTCGCCCATGATAACTGCTGTACCTTTATTGCACGCATCCCTAATTTCTTGTTTGATGCTGTCCCCATCCTCACTACTACTATTTGGTGGTCTGTACACAACTCCCACTAGCGTTTTCTGTCCTTTGGTATTTCGCAGCTCTACCCATACAGATTCCACATCATTCAAGCTAATGTCCTTCCTTACTATTGTGTTAATTTCTTCTTTAACCAGCAAAGCTACCCCACCTCCTTTTCCTTTCTGTCTATCCTTCCTGAATGTTGAATACCCCTGGATGTTGAGTTCCCAGCCTTGGTCATCCTGGAGCCATGTTTCCGTGATGCCAATAATATCATATTTGTGTTAGGGAAATTGATGGGATTGAAGGCCAATAAATCCTCGGGGCCTGATAGTCTGCATCCCAGAGTACTTAAGGAAGTGGCGCTAGAAATAGTGGATGCATTAGTGATCATTTTCCAACAGTCTATCGACTCTGGATCAGTTCCTATGGATTGGAGAGTAGCTAATATAACACCATTTTTTAAAAAAGGAGGGAGAGAGAAAATGGGTTAGCCTGACATCAGTAGTGGGGAAAATGTTGGAATCAATTATTAAAGATGAAATAGCAGCACATTTGGAAACCAGTGACAGGATCGATCCAAAACAGCATGAATTTATGAAAGGGAAATCATGCTTGACAAATCTTCTGGAATTTTTTGAGGATGTAACTAGTAGAGTGGACAAGGGAGAACCAGTGGATGTGGTGTATTTGGACTTTCAAAAGGCTTTTGACAAGGTCCCACACAAGAGACTGGTGTGCAAAATTAAAGCACATGGTATTGGGAATAATGTACCGACGTGAATAGAGAGCTGGTTGGCAGATAGGAAGCAGAGAGTCGGGATAAACGGGTCCTTTTCAGAATGGCAGGCAATGACTAGTGCTGGGACCCCAGCTATTTACAATATACATTAATGATTTAGATGAAGGAATTGAGTGTAATATCTCCAAGTTTGCAGATGACACTAAGCTGGGTGGCATTGTGAGCTGTGAGGAGGATGCTAAGAGGCTGCAGGGTGACTTGGACAGGTTAGGTGAGTGGGCAAATGCATGGCAGATGCAGTATAATGTGGATAAATGTGAGGTTATCCATTTTGGTGGCAAAAACACGAAGGCAGAATATTATCTGAATGGTGGCAGATTAGAAAAAGGGGAGGTGCAATGAGACCTGGGTGTCATGGTACATCAATTATTGAAAGTTGGCATGCAGGTACAGCAGGCAGTGAAGAAGGCAAATGGTATGTTGGCCTTCATAGCTAGGGGATTTGAGCATAGGAGCAAGGAGGTCTTACTGCAGTTGTTCAGTGCCTTATTGTGTTCAGTTTTGGTCTCCTAATCTGAGGAAGTACAATCTTGCTATTGAGGGAGTGCAGCGAAGGTTCACCAGACTGATTCCAGGGATGGCAGGACTGACATATAAGGAGAGATTGGATCAACTGGGCCTGTATTCACAGGAGTTTAGAAGGATGAGAGGGGATCTCATAGAAACATATAAAATTCTGATGGGACTGGACAGGTTAGATGCAGGAAGAATGTTCCCAATGTTGGGGAAGTCCAGAACCGGGGACACAGTCTAAGGATAAAGGGTAAGCCATTTAGGACTAAGATGAGGAGAAATTTCTTCACTCAGAGAGTTGTTAACCTGTGGCATTCTCTACCGCAGAGAGTTGTTGATGCCAGTTCATTGGATATATTCAAGAGGGAGTTAGATATGGCCCTTATGGCTAAAGAGATCAAGGGGTATGGAGAGAAAGCAGGAAAGGTGCACTGAGGTGAATGATCAGCAATGATCTTATTGAATGGTGGTGCAGGCTCGAAGGGCCGAATGGCCTACTCCTGCACCTATTTTCTATGTTTCTATAATTCTAGTACCATATCCCTGCCTCATGGAGTCATTAACAAGGTGCCTACATATATAGTAACTGGCAACGAGGTCACAAACTACACGCACAACATGTCGAATCTCAACAACATTCAACAATTTACCAATGGGGAAGGTTGGGACGCTTTCGAGGAAAGATTGGAACATTTCTTCACAGCCAACGACCTGGATGGGGACACACTGGCTACACTACCGAACAAGCGCAGGGCCATCCTGCTTAGCAGCTGTGGGTCCACCATCCACTGTCTCGTCAGGGACTTGCTCGCCCCGGAGAAGACAACAACCAAGAGCTATGAGGAACTTGTAACACTAATACAAGAGCAACTAACAGCAAAAGAAAGCATCCTCACAGCCAGGCACCAGTTCTACATTCACCAGCGACCCGAAGGCCAAGAAATTGCTAAGTAGGCTGCACATTTAAGAAATTGGCTGCACCGTGTGATTTTGGAGACCACCTTAACGAAGCACTAAGGGACATTTTCGTTATCGGAATCGGCCACGAGGACCTCCTCCACAAATTGCTCTCTGCGGACATCACAGTCACCCTGCAGAAGCCAATTAAAGTGAGCTAGGTTTACATGGTTTCGGTCGGCGACTCCAGGCAAATATTGACCCAGGACTCTAAACCAATGAACGCAGTGCACCGAATGGCTACTTCTAAAGGCAGAAATGCTGCCCCGAGTCCTGCAACCCTGAGTCCACCACATGGGGCAAACCGGCTGGCCCTGTGCTGGCACTGTGGAGGAAACCACAGGGCCCACCAGTGCTGCTACAAAGACTATACCTGCAAAGGCTGCAAAGAGAAAGGGCACCTTCAGAGAATGTGTAGAAAAAGCTTTACTCACCGCGTCACTGAAGAGTTAGCTGATCACCGGGGCTCCGACAAAGATGAAGATGAAGCTGCTCAACCCCTGGAAGAAGAGTATGGAATTTATACCTGCTCCATCGAAAGTTCTCCGTGGAAGATGGAAGTAGACATTGACAGAGTTCCAGTTTCGATGGAGATTGACACAGAGGCAAGCCAGCCTTTGATGAGCCAAACGACTTTTGAAAAACTTTGGATAAATCCCGCCAACCTACCAAAACTGTCTCCTGTCCAAGCTGCTCACCTACAAAGGCAAAATCCCAGTCGTTGGCAGCGTGGACGTCCAGGTCTCCCAGGGCAGTGTGATGAACAAACTCCCCTGTGGATTGTTACCGGCAATGATCCAACGCTGCCAGGAAGAAATTGGATGAAGCCGGTCCAAGTCGGTCGAAGTAACAATGGCCTTCAGGCTCCAGCAATCTACATCTAACGCAGCCTCGAACATGAATCCATCGCTGCACCTACAGATCCCACCGTCCAGCTCGACTGCGCAGTGACGACTTCAGTACACCATGGCGAGATCTCCGGAACCGAAAATCCAAACTTCACCCTCCGGGTCGTGGCAGGTCTCCAAGAGATGAATACCATTGAGAAAAGTGGATTCCCGACTTCCATGGCCGAACTTGATGAGAAAAAGATCACCACAGCCTACCTGGAGGAGAGCCAGAAGATGGCGGCTGCACCACGAGGAGAAGAACCTAAAATCAAAATAGCCGTGACCAGACCACGAGGGGCAGCGTTGGAGGAGCGGCACGTGGCACCAAGCGGTGAACCGGATTGGACAGCCCCCTTAAAGGAGACCGTTAACCCAAAGAATTTAAAGGGACAGTTTCAATTTAAAGATGACAAGGACTTTAAAGTTAAAAATGCAGTTAGCGAGTTCAGGTATGATAATGTAACGATGAATTGTGATGCTGGTGAAAAATGAAATGAATGCCTATGTAAGTAAGGTTAAGAACAAGCTTGTAAGGTCTAATGATTATGATGGAAAATTCAAAATGACTAATGTAACCATGTGTGGAGAGACCATGATACAAGAAAGTGATGTAAATGCTGTAATTAACAATATAAAGGTAGTTAATAATGTAGACTCAAGTATGTATGATCAGAGCCAATGTGTCATATATACAGGTAGGAGACTGTTAAAGGACACTGGGTTTTACAGTGACAATGTAAATGCTAGAGGAATCCCCCCGTGGGAGACCCCCAGGTCCAGCAAGCTACCTGACCATGTAGCCTGGACTTTTGGAACAAATGTGATGCCCCAGGAAGGGCTCACACACACCTAGTGGGAGCAGACCCACTACAAGGAAAGCAGTCAATGGGCAGCACAGCCACCACCACTGGCAACCTGTCCCAGATCGGCCCTGCACTCTCTGGCCACTAGGGCCAACACTAGGAGCGAGAGGCCAGTGCTCTCCAGCTTTCCTGGTGAACCCTGTGATGACCAGACTCTCATCCCAAATGGAGGACAAGGAGCCCACACAGTCCTGTGGCCTTGTCCACCACCACACACTTACCACACCACAGAGTATGTACTCTACCCACTGCTGCACTGGCTACCCCACTGAGGGATCCCACAACAGTAACATCCACATGGTCTGTGTCTGAGTGGGGGGTGAAGTGGGATGTATGAGGCCAGCCTCAAGTACAGGGATCACTCCTGGCACCCACACAACCATCACCACAACCTCCCACAAGCCACGACTGATCACCTCTCCAGGTCATGACAATATGACTTGAAAAATGCTTAGGGGGGAGTGTTGTTATGTATGCATGCTTGTATTTTTATATGATGTCTGCAACACTGAATGTACCTTCATCCTGTACACACCTTACCTGTACACCAGAAGGTGCTGCTGCTGGAGACCTAAGGGTTACCTGCACACTGCAGTTAACCCAGTACAAAAGGGAATTCACAGCTTGGTGGCCTCACTCGAAGAGCTGCAAATAAAGGACTACAGTCTTCACAGTTTGAGTACCATACCCTTGCCTTGTGCAGTCATTAACAAGGCGCCTACATATATAATACTATCCTTCTCAATATTTACTACATTTCTGAATTTCATGTCACCTGCAAGCTTTAAAATGATGTCCTGCATACCCAAGTCCAGGTCATATATATAGATATAAATATATATTTATATATATGAAAGAGCAGTGGTCCTAATCCCTGGTGGACACCACAGTATACTTCCCGCCAGTCAGAAATTCAACCATTCACCATTACTCTGCTTTCTGTCCATTAGTCAGTTTTGTATCCATGCTGCCGCTGCCTCTTTAATCCCACTGGCTTCAATTTTGCGAACAAATCTATTATATGGTACTTTATCAAACGCCTTTTGAAAGTCGAAATACATAACATCAACCACCTTACCCTCATTAGCCCTCTCCGTCACTTCATCAAATAACTCAATCAAGTTTGTCCAGCACAATTTGCCTTTAACAAATCTGTGTTGGTTGTCATTTTTTAACCCACATTTTTCCAAGTGACAATTAATTTTGTATTGGATTATTGTCTTTGAAAGTTAACCCCCCCCCCCCCACCTACACAGCCCCCACACTCGTTAGCCTATAGTTACCTGGTGTATCCCTCTCCTCTTTTTTGAACCAGGGCACAGCATTTCCAATCCTCCAGTCATCTGGCACCACTACCATATCTAAGGAGGATTGGAAAACATAGAAACATAGAAAATAGGTGCAGGAGCAGGCCATTCAGCCCTTCTAGCCTGCACCGCCATTCAATGAGTTCATGGCTGAACATAAAACTTCAGTACCCCCTTCCTGCTTTCTCGCCATAACCCTTGATCCCCCGAGTAGTAAGGACTTCATCTAACTCCCTTTTGAATATATTTAGTGAATTGGCCTCAACTACTTTCTGTGATAGAGAATTCCACAGGTTCACCACTCTCTGGGTGAAGAAGTTTCTCCTCATCTCGGTCCTAAATGGCTTACCCCTTATCCTTAGACTGTGACCCCTGGTTCTGGACTTCCCCAACATTGGGAACATTCTTCCTGCATCCAACCTGTCCAAACCCATCAGAATTTTAAATGTTTCTATGAGGTCCCCTCTCACTCTTCTGAACTCCAGTGAATACAAGCCCAGTTGATCCAGTCTTTCTTGATAGGTCAGTCCCACCATCCCGGGAATCAGTCTGGTGAATCTTCGCTGCACTCCCTCAATAGCAAGAACGTCCTTCCTCAAGTTAGACCAAAACTGTACACAATACTCCAGGTGTGGCCTCACCAAGGCCCTATACAACTGTAGCAACACCTCCCTGCCCCTGTACTCAAATCCCCTCGCTATGAAGGCCAACATGCCATTTGCTTTCTTAACCGCCTGCTGCACCTGCATGCCAACCTTCAATGACTGATGTACCATGACACCCAGGTCTCGCTGCACCTTCCCCCTTCCTAATCTGTCACCATTCAGATAATAGTCTGTCTCTCTGTTTTTACCACCAAAGTGGATAACCTCACATTTATCCACATTATACTTCATCTGCCACGCATTTGCCCACTCACCTAACCTATCCAAGTCACTCTGCAGCCTCATAGCATCCTCCTCGCAGCTCACACTGCCACCCAACTTAGTGTCATCCGCAAATTTGGAGATACTACATTTAATCCCCTCGTCTAAATCATTAATGTACAATGTAAACAGCTGGGGCCCCAGCACAGAACCTTGCGGTACCCCACTAGTCACTGCCTGCCATTCTGAAAAGTACCCATTTACTCCTACTCTTTGCTTCCTGTCTGACAACCAGTTCTCAATCCATGTCAGCACACTACCCCCAATCCCATGTGCTTTAACTTTGCACATTAATCTCCTGTGTGGGACCTTGTCGAAAGCCTTCTGAAAGTCCAAATATACCACATCAACTGGTTCTCCTTTGTCCAATTTACTGGAAACATCCTCAAAAAATACCAGAAGATTTGTCAAGCATGATCTCCCTTTCACAAATCCATGCTGACTTGGACCTATCATGTCACCATTTTCCAAATGCGCTGCTATGACATCCTTAATAATTGATTCCATCATTTTACCCACTACTGAGGTCAGGCTGACTGGTCTATAATTCCCTGCTTTCTCTCTCCCTCCTTTTTTAAAAAGTGGGGTTACATTGGCTACCCTCCACTCGATAGGAACTGATCGAGAGTCAATGGAATGTTGGAAAATGACTGTCAATGCATCCACTATTTCCAAGGCCACCTCCTTAAGTACTCTGGGATGCAGTCCATCAGGCCCTGGGGATTTATCGGCCTTCAATTTCCCCAACACAATTTCCCGACTAATAAAGATTTCCCTCAGTTCCTCCTCCTTACTAGACCCTCTGACCCCTTTTATATCCGGAAGGTTGTTTGTGTCCTCCTTAGTGAATACTGAACCAAAGTACTTGTTCAATTGGTCTGCCATTTCTTTGTTCCCCATTATGACTTCCCCTGATTCTGACTGCAGGGGACCTACGTTTGTCTTTACTAACCTTTTTCTCTTTACATACCTATAGAAACTTTTTCAATCCGCCTTAATGTTCTCTGCAAGCTTCTTCTCGTACTCCATTTTCCCTGCCCTAATCAAACCCTTTGTCCTCCTCTGCTGAGTTCTAAATTTCTCCCAGTCCCCAGGTTCGCTGCTATTTCTGGCCAATTTGTATGCCACTTCCTTGGCTTTAATACTATCCCTGATTTGTGGCCAGAGCCTCCACAATTTCCACCCTTATTTCCCTTGCCAATCTCAGATGAATTCCATCCAGACCAGCTGACTTTTCTACTTTGAGCACTGCCATCATATTAAGTGCATCCTATTTATCTGTTTTTATTTTATCCAATTTCTCTACTACCTCCTCCTTTACTGTGACATTGGCAGCATCCTCTTCTCCAGTGAAGGCAGGTGCAAAATACTCATTTAGTATCTCAGCCATGCCCTCTGTTTCCACTTGAAGATCTCAATTTGTGGTCCATAATCAACCCCACTCTTCCTTTGCTATTTATATATTTATAAAAGACTTTTGGGTTCCCTTCTATGTTACCCATCAATCTATTCTCATACAGAATCTGATGTTAAGAGCCAGAGAGTAAAGAGAGCAGTACCAAGGGTGCAAAATAATCACAGAGAAACCTAGTGCTACATTAAGAGCAGCCCTGTATCTGAGACCAGAAAGAACATGGAGCAGTCCAGCAGCAGAAAGAGAGAACCATAGTTGAGATAAGGGAGATAACCTGAAAGTAACAATTGGCCCCAGTCACCACATCATTGGACAGAAGAGACAAACTATGCGAATTAAAATCTGTAATGGAGCTAGATCTGTAACTAAGGCATTTTTAAGATGGGTATTGAATCTGCTTGAAGACTGGTTACTACTGGTGATCTGCATGGAATCAGTATTAGGGCCTTTGTTATTTATTATATTCAGTAATGACCTAGATGTCAGTGTTTGAGAAATGATCCTCAAGTTTGTGAATGATACCAAGATATCTGTGAGTGTTAGATCTGTGGAGGATGCTCAACTACTCCAAGCAGATCTCAATTTTGGGGAAATGGGCCCATGTTTATGGGCAAATTATGTTTAACTTAGAAAAGTGAAATGTTATGCATTTGGGCAGGTCTAATACTAAATACTAAATATATGTACATCTTACAGAGAACAGGACTGAAGCCACTGATGAAAGATCTGGGTGCTATAGTGCATCAGTCTCTAAAAGTTCATGACTAAAACCATGAAGCTATAGCTAAAGCACACAGAGTTTTAGATTATATTGACAGGACTACAAAACAAACCATAGCATTTTGACCTTGTACAAGATCTTAGTTAGACCTCTGTTAAAATACTGTGTCCAGTTTTGGTCTCCTCACATAGTAGTGGATATTGAGGTTTTGGAAAGGCTGCAGAGGAGGGCACAAGTTTAATTGCCAATTTAAAACACCTTAATTACCCAGATTGGCTTAAAGCGCTGCATCTGTATACTTTAGAAAAGTGTAGACTCGAGCGATTTAACCGCGGTTTATAAAATAATGAAGGGACTAGATTGTGTTTATGTCGGCCAATTATTTCTTGATAGGTTAGGGGGGACAAATTATGTATGTGCAGAACTAGGTTAGATGTTAGGTGGTTCTTGTTTTCCCATAGAATAGTGGACCTGTGAAACAGGGTTTCGGCTTGTGTGGTGAACGCTGATTTGCTGAATTCCTTCGAGAGAGAGAGGGGTGCACCTGTTTCTGGTGAGGGCAAAGGTCACCTCGTACAAGGGGTAGGTACCTTGTTTTATAAATCACAGTCGATTTAATCTCCTGGATTAGTTTTGATTGCCTAAAGGGGTTGTTGAGTAATTTTCCAGATTTCCTTATTTAATTGTCCTGTTTTTTTTAATAGTTTTTTCTTCTCTCCCAGGAGATTACATGGCTCCAGGTGGGTAGGGAGTGTTTGTATTGTGATGCATAAGGCACAGGGCTGTAAGGGACAGACTAGGTGGACCAATGCATCTCTTCCTGCCTGCCATGTTTGCATGCATAATCTGGTGTATATGTAATTGTATTGGTAGCTGCAAGAAAGGCAATGTACCCTGCAGACTATATGTTGTATCCTTCCATTTCTATTTTCATCCAATTCTTTCTCTGCTTTCTCAATGCTTACTGGCCATTTCAGTCGGTCCCCAAATCACTGACCAATGATTTGGGCATTTCCATTCGGTTAATTGAAATTCCCCCACCACATTAGAAAAACTTTCCTGTATTTCGAATGCAAACCCCTATTTTCATTAGAAACAGCCAGCCAGAATAAATTGTGTGACAGTTTTTCACATTTTGCAGTACAGTTGCTATATCCTTTCCTGACACAAAAAACCTAATTTCTTATCTGTTCTATTCTTTTATGAATATTCATTTTGTGTTCACCTCCATCTACTGGGGTAAGCTACGTTTAGCTTATTCTTACTACATCATAGCTCCTTAACGCTACAACAGATTCAAGTTCAGTCATTCCATTGCAATTTCCTCTACGTGCACCTTTACGATTCATCTTCTCCTTTTTTTCTTTGGTTCTGCTTCAAAAGTAAAGTACGTCAGTTTCACAAGTTCCCTATTAACCAACTGCATGTGATAGTCATTGGTCCGTTGTGGCAGACATTGTTGCTGACCCCATGTTTTATTTCTGATATATCAGGTTTTAAAAAAAAAAATTTTGGTCAGGCAAAGTTAGATTGCACCCTGGCCATTCCCGAGAAGTGCTTTGAAATTTGCTTCTCATTCAATGAAGAAAGTTTTTTTTTCAACTTGCCAGAAACTGCAGCTTTAAATTAACCTGACAAAATGAAGCCTCAAGAAAGCGATTCAAGTACATTCTTAGCACAAAATAGAAGTGTTGGACTATTCAAAAATAAAATAATAGAACAGCTAAGAAGAGATGGGGCTTTTTTATGTCAGGGAAGTAAAGGACATAGATACTGCGAAATGTGGAAAACTGCCACACAAATTACTCTGCCTGGCTGTTTCTAATGGAAATAGGGCTTTGCATTAGAAATACAGGAAAGTTTTTCTAATGCAAAAAGAGAAAAGTTTATGAAGGGGGGTGGGGGGGCGGGGGGGGATTTCAACTAACCAAATGGGAATACCCAAGTGGTTTAAGGTCTGAATTAGGACATATCATGCATGTTTGCTTCAGCACTCAGTGCACTCAGTGCATCATGGGAAGTCAAGAGAGGCAGCTGTCAGCTGGACTTCCTGGTATGTGATCCTGATAGCATCATCATAGCCGGTCTCTCGAGCGAGGATGACTTGCTTCCACAAGAATTAACAGATGTTTCAATGAAGGACCCGATGTTCCAGTCCTGAACTCCAATTGAGGGGGTGGAAGATGCCTGTGGGTGGATTTTTTTAATGTGTGGTGATCGTTGCACATCATCTACCACACGGGCTCGACAGAGTTGGGCTTTATCCAGTGGCAAGGGTTAAACCAGGACGACAGGAGACTTGCTCTGCTGCACGGACCTAGTGCACACACATATTGCAGTGTGGGCTGGTCCGTGCTGCCCCATGGCCCTCGGCTCTTCTGGGCCCCATACCCTCATTCGGCGCACCTTCGCCCACGATGTTCCAGGGCCTGGCGCTCCAGCTCTATTTATAGCCCCGACCTGCGGTGGTGTTCTCACACAGGTCGGGGCGACCCACGATGTTGATAGCATCCTGATAGCATTACAACAGTGAGTACACGACAAAAAGTACTTCATTGTCTATAAAGCTCTTTGAGATGTCCGGTGATCGTGAAAGGCGCGACATAAATCTTCTTCTTCTTCATGCAGAATCGCATTTAAAAAGTACTTGGATATGTACTTGAATTGCTGTAACCTACAAGGCAATGGACCAAGAGCTGGAAAGTGGGATTAGGCTGGATAGCTCTTTGTCGGCCGGCACGGACACGATGGGCTGAATGGCTTCCTTTTGTGCTGTAGATTTCTATGATTCTATGAGAACATGCAAGTCATGGGATCCCTGGGGATAGCAACTATATCATAATAATATTTGATATGATCTGCAATTCAACGTGGCCTCAGACCGTATGAGGTATGAGCTACAACAAATTGACGAAGGAAATTGTTCATTCATAACTCAGCTTATAGAATACTTTCACAGGTGTACTGAAAAGAATGCAGATTAAATATATGCCTAAGATTTGCAAGCAGACTTAAAAAGCATAATTTTAAATGAACTAAGGAGACAATCTGAAGTGAAATAAGAAAAGTTAACTCCACAAAATTAGCAGGAACAACGTAAAGGGTTCCACTGGAATCAATAAAGAAACTTGAGAAGCATGTTAATAGGTAGTCAGAGGGAGTAAAGTGAGTGAGCATAACTGGATACGCTTAACGCAACGGCAAGATATTCATCCGAGGCTATCACTCAGGATGAGAGAAACAGGACTGTGAGAACTTTAAAGGATGTGTTAAAACAGAAGAGCTAATATATTTAACGATTCATTTTTTGAAGTTTTAACGACAGAAAATCATGGTACAATGCTCTCCATTATCAGAGAAAATACAAGCAGAATTAAGAACTGTACCATCAACAGGTTGACTCAAGACAGGCATAAGGGGCTGACAATAAACAAATCCTTAGGGATGAATAGTTTTTACACCTCCCACCCCCCAGCACCCCCGCCCCCCACCCCCCACCCCTCGTATATGTAGGGAGGCCAAGGATGAGATTTGTCACAGATCCAGAATGTCCTAAAGTGCTTCACAGTCAATGATGTACTTTTAAAATACAAACTCTATTTTGTGGTGATGTTTGAGGGATGTATTGACTGGGAAACCAGGAGAACTGTCCTCTTCTTCTTTGAATATTGCCATGGAATCTTTCATATCCATCTAAGAGTGCAGAGATGTCAGTGCTCAAGTGTCTGGAAAAGGGGGCCTTGAATCCACAACTTTCTGATTCAGAGGCAAAATGCTACCACTGAGCCAAAGTTCACGCCTCAATTTTACATCAGTAGCTGGTCGGATACTGGAATCTGTTGTTTGGCCTGAACATGAGCATTGCCTATAAGATGCTAATATAATAGGAGTCAATTTGGTTTCGGAATTTGCTTTCGTAGAATCATGAAAATTGTAAAGTCCTGTCCCTGCAGTACAGACTCACACGAGGCACATGCTGAAGTCAAGGTCACTCAGGACCTGCACCTTTATTACACAGCTCTCGAATGGCACACTTGCCTGAGACCTGTCTTTATATACCTGTGTAGAACAGGTATTCAGTGTCTCCTGCAAGTGCACCCCTAGTGGTAAGGTAATCTTGTGGTTACAGGTCTTATCTGGTTATAGTCATGTATAGCATGGTAAGATACAGTTATGTACAGTAGTGTGAGATACATGACAGAAATTTAAGTAAAATAAGTAGGCGATTTTAGCACATCAACCAAATGCGGTTGATTAAGGAGTCAGTAACTGAAGGCTGCTGCTATGACTGTGATGCTTCTCATTTTATTCAAGGTGAGATGGAGTCGTTGTACGGTCAGGAGGAGGGAGGTTTTTGCTTTGTTGTAGGGATACAGTTGCTCCTGATTCAGGAGAGGATTATCGGGACTTCTTCAGCAACTGTCGAGGGGACTTGTGTCTGGTTCTCCCTTCCAAATAGACAATTGCAAAAAGTAGCAGAGAGGTGGCACCTTTCTGAACACAGCCTCCAACGCTAATTGTAAGAGATAAACTTCATTCAGCAGCAAGCACTGAAGCAGCAAAACTATTTTAATGCAAAATGCCAACAATAAAGACCTTTCTTGACCGTACCAGTCTGCCACATTAAGATCAAAGGCTCCTACACGGCAGCTCAGGAAGCAGCAGCAGCAGGTTTTAACGTGGAAGTCTGGTCTGGATCTGTATGCAACACTTTTAAAGGATAGCTGTGTTTGCAGATCTACTTGACATCCGCTCACATCTCATTCCCATTCCTGTGTGTTCTTTAGGCCAGTTAGCTACTGACACCAACATTTTTGCTTGCTTGTAGAGATGCTCTCTTGAGCCATAAGTAACCATATCCCAATGACAAAACAGAAGTCCTCCATCCCTCTGAGCATTCAACTACTCCTTTCCACCCTGAATAAAAAGATAGTCCTCAGAGTCAAACCAGCACCCTTCTATTGCAGCCTCCATTCTCTTCATGAACACATTTAGTACCCCTGATTCTCTACTCTGCAAATGTACTAATGTCACAATGATAGAAGAAGTTCAATGGCTCAAGGCAGTATAGTCAGGTACAAAACAAGGGAAAAGGAATAGCGTCCAATTTTCTTCTGCCTAGCACCTATTTTTCAATGATGTTTGGGAGTAAATAAGAGGACAATCTTCCCAATCTACTCTCATCCC
Source organism: Pristiophorus japonicus (assembly GCF_044704955.1). Lineage (NCBI taxonomy): Eukaryota > Metazoa > Chordata > Chondrichthyes > Pristiophoridae > Pristiophorus > Pristiophorus japonicus. The sequence goes on from NC_091992.1 coordinate 101,769,242, forward strand.
ATTTTCCTGCTCTTTCCCTGTATCCTTTAATATTGTTTAATAGTGCTTATCTAACTCCTTCTTTAAACATTGTGATTGACTTGCCTTCTATAGCCACTGGCGATAATGTATTCCACTTTCTAATGACCATTTCTGTGAATATTTTTTATCTAACTTCCCCTTTTATGCTCAGTACTAATCCAAAATGTATGCCTCCCTTGTTAGCAATTCACCAACCAATAGAAAGCATTTTATAATATTTACCCTCTCAAACATTTTCATAATTGGTTCTCTCCTTAACTTTCTCTAATCTAGTGAATACAGCATTGATATTTCAAGTGACTCATTCACTCTATCACTGCCAACTATCATCCTGGTGAATCAATGTTGCACATTTTCCCAGATTTCTAAATCCCAAAACTATGACTCCAACTCAGACTAAGAGGCTGATTCTTCACGCCAGATCATACTCACAAGAGGCTGCATTTCACAAGAAGAGGTAGTTGCCAAAAGCCAACGGCATTGCAAGAATAGGCTAGGCTCTTGAATCAAAGCATTTAGGTCAAAAGCTAATTGAAACAAGCATCTGCTCATAATGAACAACGGTCAAGCTGAGAGGGTGAACTGGTTTTCAGCTAAAAATCAATTTAGCTGCTGGCATAATTACATAACTTGAGGAATGAAGTCTCACATGAATAACTTTCAAAAAGAATGGGTGTCCATGAGTTGCCAGAATCTGTGAGCCACATGCTGAAAGATGATTCAAGTACACTGGGGAAAGTCTGGTTCTTAATAGCAATGTGCTTGGTGTTGTGATGGATCCGCTGCCGATTAGTCATGCTGCCAGGACTTAAACATTTTGGGACAATGGCAGGAGGCCACCAGCAGGGGACCAGATTCACTGGGTGAGCCCAGAAAATTCAGGAGGGGTAGGGGAGAAAATGGAACCACATCCATACTCACATCCTGAAAACGGGCGCAGGTACCACGATGTGAGATATGCCCGTGCCCGTTTAAAAATCACAGGCAGAACGTCAGTTTGGTGCTGCCTGTTAACTAACAGCGTAGCGACAAATGCGCTGATGACAGGTTGTACACTCAGCAGGGTGCCCAAGTACGCGTCACTGGAGCAAGGCTAGCTTTATTTAAAGGTCACCTCTTTCTTTTCAAGGCAGTCTCCAGCTCTTAAAGCTGAACCATCTTCTGCACACAAAAACATTAGGCAGTCTGCAACTCTGAAAGCTGAGCTATCATCAGCATATAAAAAAATGTGAAAATCTTTCAGAACTAGGCAGTCTGCTACTCTTAAAGGTGAACTGCCTTCTGTACATAAGAAATGGTAAAAGTGTTTCAGCACTAACACAAATGGCTCAACAGGCCAGTAAAAGAGCACCCAGGGTCTCAGACACAGCACTCCAGCTTTATGCAGGGGGCCAATGCTGGAAGAGAGGTCCTTTACCCACAAGGGGCCAGGAGGCCCTCCAGAAAGAAGGATGTGGGACCAGATCAGCGACAACATAAAAACATAAGAACATAAGAAATAGGAGCAGGAGTAGGCCATACGGCCCCTCAAGCCTGTTCCACCATTTAATATGATCATGGCTGATCCGATCATGGACTCAAGTCCACTTCCCTGCCTGTTCCCCACAACCCCTTATTCTCTTATCGGTTAAGAAATTGTTTATTTCTGTCTTAATTTTATTCAATGTCCCAACTTCCACAGCTCTCTGAGGAAGTGAATTCTATAGATTTACAATACTCTGAGAGAAGAAATTCCTCCTCATTTCAGTTTTAATATTTAAGATTATGCGCCCTAGTTCTAGTCTCCTCTATCAGTGGAAACATCCTCTCTGCATCCACCTTTCAAGCCCCCTCATAATTCTATACGTTTCGATAAGATCACCTCTCATTCTTCTGAATTCCAATGAGTAGAGGCCCAATCTACTCAACCTTTCCTCATAAGTCAACCCCCTCATCTCCAGAATCAACCGAGTGAACCTTCTCTGAACTGCCTCCATAGCAAGTATATCCCTTCTTAACTATGGAAACCAAAACTGTATGCAGTATTCTTGGTGTGGTCTGACCAATACCCTGTTTAACTGTAGCTCGACTTCCCTACTTTTATACTCCATCCTCTTTGCAATAAAGGCCAAGATTCCATTGGCCTTCCTGATCACTTGCTATACCTGCATACTAACCTTTTGTGTTTCATGCACCAGGACCCCCAGCAGCACTTTGCAATTTTTCACCGTTTAAATAATAACTTGCTCTTCGATATTTTCCTGCCAAATTCCATAACACATTTTCCAACATTATATTCCATCTGCCAAATTTGTGTCCACTCACGTAGCCTGTCTATGTCCTTTTGCAGCTTTTGTGTCCTCCTCACACATTGCTTTTCCTCTCATCTTTACATTGTCAGCAAACTGGCTACATTAAATTCGGTCCCTTCATCCAAGTCATTAATTTTAGATTGTAAATAGTTGGAGTCCCAGCACTGATCCCTGTGGCAACCCGAAAATGAATCATTTATCCCTACTCTCTACTTTCTGTTAGTTAGCCAATCCTCTATCCATGCTACCATATTACCCCCAACCCCGTGAACTTTTACCTGGTGCAGTAACCTTTTATGTAGCACCTTGTCAAATGCCTTCTGGAAGTCCAAATACACCACATCCACTGGTTCCCCTTTATCCACCTTATCCGTTACATCCTCAAAGAATTCCAGCAAATTTGTGAAACATGATTTCCGCTTCATAATCCATGATCACTCTGCCTGACTGAATTATGTTTTTCCAAATGTCCTGCTACTGCTTCTTTAATAATGGACTCCAAGATTTTCCCAACCACAGATGTTAGGATAACTGGTCTATAGTTTCCTGTTTTTTGTCTGCCTCCTTTTTTAAATAGGGGCGTTACATTTGCAGTTTTCCAATCTGCTGGAACCTCCCCAGAATCCAGGGAATTTTGGTAAATTACAACCAATGCATCCATCATTCCTGCTGTTACTTCTCTTAAGACCCTAGGATGCAAGCCATCAGGTCCAGGGGATTTATCTGCCTTTAGTCCCATTATCTTAATACCACCTCCTTAGTGATTGTGATTGTGTTAAGTTCCTCCGCTCCTATAGCCCCTTGTTTATCCACTATTGGGATATTTTTAGTGCCCTCTACCGTAAAGATTGTTACAAAATATTTGTTCAGAGTTTCTGCCATCTCCATGTTCCCCATCACTAATTCCCCGGTCTCGTCCTCTAAGGGACCAACATTTACTTTAGCCATTCTTTTCCTTTTTATATACCTGTAGAAACTCTTGCTATCTGTTTTTATATTTCGTGCTAGTTTACTTTGATAGTCTATCTTCTCTTCCTTAATCATTTTTTTAGTCATTCTTTGCTGGCTTTTAAAAGCTTCCCAATTTTCTGTCATTCCACTAGTTTTGGCCACTTTGTACACCCTTGTTTTCAATTGGATACCATTCTTTATTTCTTTAGTTAGCCATGGATGGCTATCTTTTCTTTTACACCATTTGCTCCTCACTGGAATATATTTTTCTTGAGAGTTGTGAAATAGCTCCTTAAACATACGCCACTGTTCATCAACCGTCACTGACAGCAGTGTTGCCCCTGGGACATGGCTCCAGTGCCCAAAGAAGTTTCATGATATCAGAGGAGTGGTCAAGGTCAGTGAATGCATCTTCAAAAGCTGTCTGCTAACAACTGCAACACTGGCCTCAGGCACTGCTCAATACACGACTCTCCACTGCCCCCAATCACTCCCCTACCAACAATCTCTACCCAACACTAGGCACACCTCACATTACTAGCTTCATCTCATCCCTTTGAAAGAAATGGTGCTGGTCATTCTTGGCAGGGGCATGGCTGAGCTCTTGGCCAGTGGTGCGACTGAAAGGATACAAGATGCTGATATCCTCATACATTATCCTCCTTCTCAGATCCCAATTCTCCCTCATCCATCAATCTCTTCTGATTTACAAGCTCCACCTCTTGTTTTACCCCCCCTCCCTCACCACAACCCAACCATTGTGCCTTCCTCATTTCAGACACCCAAGAAACCCAGCCTGCCCTGCCAGTGATTGACCAAGAAGAGGGAGAGGGATAGCACTGCGTGACATCAGTAGAAACATAGAAACATAGAAATATAGAAAATAGGTGCAGGAGTAGGCCATTTGGCCCTTTGAGCCTGCACCACCATTCAATATAATCATGGCTGATCATGCAACTTCAGTACTCCATTCCTGCTTTCTCTCCATACCCCTTGATCCCTTTAGCCATAAAGGCCACATCTAACTCCCTTTTGAATATATCTAACGAACTGGCCTCAACAACTTTCTGTGGAAGAGAATTCCACATGGTCACAATTCTCTGAGTGAAGAAGTTTCTCCTCATCTCGGTCCTAAATGGCTTACCCCTTATCCTTAGACTGTGACCCCTGGTTCTGGACTTCCCCAACATCGGGAACATTCTTCCTGCATCTAACCTGTCCAGTCCCGTCAGAATTTTATATGTTTCAATGAGATCCCCTCTCATCCTTCTAAACTCCTGTGAATACAGGCCCAGTTGATCCAATCTCTCCTTATATGTCAGTCCTGCCATCCTGGGAATCAGAGAAGTGAACCTTCGCTGCACTCCCTCAATAGCAAGAATGTCCTTCCTCAGATTAGGAGAGCAAAACTGTACACAATATTCAAGGTGTGGCCTCACCAAGGCCCTGTACAACTGCAGTAAGACCTCCCTGCTCCTATATTCAAATCCTCTCACTATGAAGGCCAACATACCATTTGCCTTCTTCACCGCCTGCTGCACCTGCATGCCAACTTTCAATGACTGATGTACCATGACACCCAGGTCTCGTTGCACCTCCCCTTTTCCTAATCTGTCACCATTCAGACAATATTCTGCCTTCCTGTTTTTGCCACCAGAGTGGATAACCTCACATTTATCAACATTGTACTGCATCTGCCATGCATTTTCCCACTCATCTAACCAGTCCAAGTCACCCTGCAGCCTCTTAGCATCCTCCTCACAGCTCACACTTCCACCCAGTTTAGTGTCATCTGCAAACTTGGAGATATTACATTCAATTCCTTCATCTAAATTATTAATGTATATTGTAAATAGCTGGGGTCCCAGCACTGAACTTTGCGGTACCCCATTAGTCACTGCTTGCCATTCTGAAAAGGACCCGTTTATTCCTACTCTTTGCTTCCTATCTGCCAACCAGTTCTCTATCCACTTCAATACATTACCCCCAATACCATGTGCTTTAATTTGCACACTAATCTCTTGTGTGGGATCTTGTGGGACCTTGTGAAAGTCCAAATACATCACATCCACAGGTTCTCCCTTTTCCACTCTACTAGTTACATCCTCAAAAAAATCTAGATTTGTCAGGCATGATTTCCCTTTCATTGGCAAAGCTGCACACAAGACAGTCATTAAGGGAATGTACAAGGGTTACTCGTTTAATTTTGGTGTAAAATTGGTTGCATATAGGGAAAAAGTTGGATTGGAAACTTTGCTTTGTGCTGGCTTTTATTTCAGCATTGTAACCAAGAGGACACTGTGACAGTCAGTAACAGAGGGAAGGAAAGTAAGATGTGGGACTAATGTTGAAAGGGGAATTGAGATTGCGTTCACTGGTATCACAGGCGGATGATTCGATTCGAATATCTCGGATAGAAATATCTCGGCTGGGTTGCTTCCTTCCTACCAATTTTTCCTCTCCTGCTTTTTCCTCTCCTGCTTCTTGCTCTCCTGCTTCCTCGAGCACGGTGGATAGAGGTGTACCGATGGATGTGGTGTATTTAGATTTCCAAAAGGCATTCGATAAGGTGCCACACAAAAGGTTACTGCAGAAGATAAAGGTACGCGGAGTCAGAGGAAATGTATTAGCTTGGATAGAGAATTGGCTGGCGAACAGAAAGCAGAGAGTCGGGATAAATGGGTCCTTTTCGGGTTGGAAATCGATGGTTAGTGGTGTGCCACAGGGATCGGTGCTGGGACCACAACTGTTTACAATATACATAGATGACCTGGAAGAGGGGACAGAGTGTAGTGTAACAAAATTTGCAGATGATACAAAGATTAGTGGGAAAGCGGTTGTGTAGAGGACACAGAGAGGCTGCAAAGAGATTTAGATAGGTTAAGCGAATGGGCTAAGGTTTGGCAGATGGAATACAATGTCGGAAAATGTGAGGTCATCCACATTGGAAAAAAAACAGTAAAAGGGAATATTATTTAAATAGGGCAAAATTACAACATGCTGCGGTGCAGAGGGACCTGGGGGTCCTTGTGCATGAATCCCAAAAAGTTAGTTTGCAGGTGCAGCAGTAATCAGGAAGGCAAATGGAATGTTGGCCTTCATTGCGAGAGGGATGGAGTACAAAAGCAGGGAGGTCCTGCTGCAACTGTACAGGGTATTGGTGAGGCCGCACCTGGAGTACTACGTGCAGTTTTGGTCACCTTACTTAAGGAAGGATATACTAGCTTTGGAGGGGGTACAGAGACGATTCACTAGGCTAATTCCAGAGATGAGGAGGTTACCTTATGATGATAGATTGAGTAGACTGGGTCTTTACTCGTTGGAGTTCAGAAGGATGAGGGGTGATCTTATAGAAACATTTAAAATAATGAAAGGGATAGACAAGATAGAGGCAGAAAGGTTGTTTCCACTGGTCGGGGAGACTAGAACTAGGGGGCACAGCCTCAAAATACGGGAGAGCCAATTTAAAACTGAGCTGAGAAGGAATTTCTTCTCCCAGAGGGTTGTGAATCTGTGGAAATCTCTGCCCAAGGAAGCAGTTGAGGTTAGTTCATTGAATGTATTCAAATCACAGATAGATAGATTTTTAACCAATAAGGGAATTAAGGGTTATGGGGAGCGGGCGGGTAAGTGGAGCTGAGTCCACGGCCAGATCAGCCATGATCTTTTTGAATGGCGGAGCAGGCTCGAGGGGCTAGATGGCCTACTTCTGTTCCTAATTCTTATGTTCTTATGTTCTTATGACCCTCTGCGAGCAGCTTGTCCCCTTTGCTGCCTCTGCTCCATCTCCATGTGATGTTGCAGCCCAAGGGGGACTGCAACTAGAGCCCCAGGACTGGGAACAACTTTTGTAATCAGAGGCCTTCCTTTAACAGCCAAAGCCTTACAAACATCCAGCAGCACTCCTTGCACTCCTGGCACACTTTAATAACTTTTTTAATGTATTGCACCAAGCCACTACTCCAATAAAATGTAAACAAACTGTTCAAAATCAAAAATCTAAACTTACCTGAAAGTTGTATGTGTACCTTTAAGAAGCACTGGCAGCATCTCTGTTGCATTACTGCACGCTGTTCTTCTGTGTGTGGTGTGGAGAGGACAATATCAAGAGTGGCAACTTCAAAAATCACAGATTGTGCATCAAGTCAAGCATTGAATGGCGATTGACGTCATGATCTGCATCATTAAATGTGGGCGGCAGCGCTACTGACCTGCCCAAAATGGGGCTACCACATTCCACGCCAGAAGTGGGCGGAACTGAGGTGGCTGCCATTTTATCTGCAAAACCAGCCTTAATGGCCGCTGCTAAACTCGCAATTTTGCGCCCATGTTCCTTGTCCCAAGCAACATCGCTTGGCAGCACCATGTTAAATGTTTCATATCCTGTGATGTATATTAGCACACCGATGTTTCACAGCCTAGATCATTGCTTCCTTACATCTGGTCAAAAGAACATAATAATATACGAAATAGCAGCAGGTCTAGGCCATTTGACCCACGAGCCTCCTCCACCATTTAATAAGATCATGTCTGATCTGATCATGGACTCAGCTCCCCTTCCCTGCCCGCTCCCCATAACCCTTTATTCCCTCCTCGCTCAAAAATCTGTCTCTCTCCGCCTTAAATATATTCAGTGACCCAGCCTCCACAACTCTCTGGGGCAGAGAATCCCACAGATTTACAACCCTCAGAGAAGAAATTCTTCCTCATCTCAGTATTAAATGGCCTGCCCCTTATTCTCAGACTATGCCCCCGTTTTAATTTCCCCTATGAGTGGAAACATCCTCTCTGCATCCATCTTGTTGCGCTCTCTCATTATCTTATATGTTTCGATAAGATCACCTCTCATTCTTCTGAACTCCAATGAGTACTGGTCTAACCTGCTCAACAAGTCAACCCCTGCATCTCAGGAATCAACCTAGTGAACCTTCTCTGAACTGCCTCCAATGCAAGTATATCCTTCCTTAAATAAGGAGACTAAAACTGCACGCAGTACTCTCGGTGTTGCCTCACCAATACTCTATACAGTTGTAGCAGGACTTCTCTGCTTTTATGCTCTATCCCCTTTGCAATAAAGGTTAACATTCCATTTGCCTTCCCGATTACTTGCTGTAACTGCATACTAACGTTTTGTGTTTCATGCACAAGGACCCCCAGGTCCCTCTGTACTGCAGCACTTTGCAATTTTTCTCCATTTAAATTATAATTTGCTTTTCTATTTTTTATGCCAAAGTGGATAACCTCACATTTTGCCACATTATACTCCATCTGCCAAATTTTTGCCCACTCATTTAGCCTGTCTATATCCCTTTGCAGATTGCTTGTGTCCTCCTCACAATTTGCTCTCACATCCTTCTTTGTATCATCAGCAAATTTGGCTACATTACACTCGGTCCCTTCATCCAAGTCGTTAATATAGATTGTAAATAGTTGAGGCCCCAGCACTGATCCCTGCGGCACCCCACTAGTTACTGTTTGCCAACCAGAAAATTACCCATTTATTCCGACTCTCTGTTTTCTGTTAGTTAGCCAATCCTCTATCCATGCTAATATATTACCGCTAACCCTGTGAACTTTTATCTTATGCAGTAACCTTTTATGTGGCACCTTATTGAATGCCTTCTGGAAATCCAAATACACCACATCCACTGGTTTCCCCCTTATCCACCCTACTCGTTATATCCTCAAAGAACTCCAGCAAATTTGTCAAACGTGATTTCCCTTTCATAAAACCATGTTGACTCTGCTTGATTTAATCATGCTTTTCCAAATATCCTGCTACTGTTTCCTTAATAATGGACTCCAGCATTTTGCCAACGACAGATGTTGGGCTAACTGGTCTATAGTTTCCTGCTTTCTGCCTGCCTCCTTTTTTAAATAGGGGCGCTACATTTGCGGTTTTCAAATCCGCTGGGACCTCCCCAGAATCCAGGGAATTTTGGTAGATTACAACCAATGCATCCACTATCTCTGCAGTCTCTTCTTTTAAGACCATAGGATGAAAGCCATCAATTCCAGGGGATTTGTCTGCCTTTAGTCCCATTATTTTACTGAGTACTACTTCTTTAGTGATAGTGATTGTATTAAGTTCCTCCCTCCCTATAGCCCCTTGATTATCCATTATTGGAGTGTTTTTAGTGTATTCTACCGTGAAGACTGATACAAAATATTTGTTCAAAGTATCTGCTATTTCCCTGTTCCCCATCACTAATTCCCCAGTCTCATCCTGTAAGGAACCAATATTTACTTTAACCACTCTTTTCCTTTTTATGTACCTGTAGAAACTCTTACTATTTGTTTTTATATTTCATGCTAGTTTGCTTTCATAATCTATCTTCCCTCTTTTTATCACTTTTTTAGTCATTCTTTGCTGGCTTTTAAAAGTTTCTCAATCCTCTGGCCTCCCACTAGTCTTGGCCACTTTAGTTAGCCACGGATGGTTATCCCTTCTCTTACAGTCTTTCCTTCTCCTTGGAATATATTTTTGTTGGGAGTTATGAAAAATCTCCTTAAATATCTGCCACAAATCCACAAAACCTGACTGATTGTGACAGCAGGATCTGGTGACTGCAGCAACCAGTTGCCACTATGCATTCTTCCTGCAGGATAAGACAGCACACAATGCCAGAGAATACCAGACTACAACATCTGGCATTTGTCAATACATGAAGAGGAAGCAATGACCATAATTGGCTTCCATTCTGGCCTGTCACTTGGGAATGGAGATGTGGGAATCTCACTGTCTTTAGTGAGAATGCCTACTGTTTCTTAGTTAACGTTTCTATGTACTCTTCAATCTCTTCACTAGTTACCACTTTCCTCATAAGAGATCCACAAAATAGCTGATGAAGATAGAATGCCGGTCAAGCACACCAAAGTTAACAGTATCGTTTTTGTCCTCCCGAGGCTACAAGCGGAGAAGATTGCTTGAGTCAAGACCTTGCAGTCTCTTTTACCTCTGGCAACACTGGCAACCTTTCTCCCACACTTTCATTCACCCTTTCCCTTGCACTCAGCAGCCCAGAGACATTGACTGAGTACATATAGTGTAGATTAGGAATTGGCAGATGATGAGACACGGAACACAAGGAAGCCAGGGGATGCATGTGTGGAAGTGGAGCCTGATGTCGGAAAGCAGAGGCATAGGACATGTCAGCTCATGGTTGCAGAGCAAATGAATGGTCAAGAGAAGGATGGTATCTGGAAGTTCTATGTGGCTTCTTCCAAGGCGTACGACAAATGGCTGGGACAATGGTGGAGTCTACTGTCCTGCTATGCACCAACATCCAAGAGGGGCTCAACTCATTGCAGGACAACTTGCTGAAAGTTGCATAGAGCTGTCGACTATGTGGGAGGCGGACTCCTCCACACCCTTCACCACTTCCGACAGCCTCTCTGGCACCTTGACAGTGCCCCCCCAACATCTGGGAATGAATGGCCTCCACCCTTTGTTCGTATGTCGCAACATCAATGGGCTCGTCTGAGTCCTCGTCGGCAGAACTCCCGGAGAGGTGGCACTTGAGGTTGCCTAGCTACGCCCTGGTGCAACACCCAGTGCAGACCCCTGAACTATCTGGACTAGATTGGACCGCGTTCTCCCAGTATCTGAGCTGGCGCATGTGGGTGGAAGCAGTGATGCAGTGTTGCCAGCAGTGTTCTCCTCTTCCTCTTCCTCATGGGACAGGACAAACCTCTTTGTTGTCTCTCTCCCTAAAGTCGACGCCCTAGTATGGATCATACCCAGATTTGAGCATGCGCAATGGGCTTGCTTAGATCGGGAAGCACCCCCCCCCCGCCCCCCCACCGGGCTTCATCACATGCTGCTTGCTGCATAGTGTAAGGGTTCTCATGACTTCAGTTCAGCTTCCACTGCTCCCCACCCTCCATCCCACCAAGTTGCTTTTGAAGCCGAGGCCTGAGCCCCTGTGTCCAAGCGAGTGACCAATTCTGCCATCTGACGCTCCGACCCTCGAACCCGGTTTGGAGATGTTCGCCGGTGGCGTGGCACTTTTTTAAAAATCCAAAATTAAAGAATTGCATGAAACTTCCATTTATTGCATTTTCAGTTGGAAAAAATTAAACTTCATGATGCATAGTTCTTGACTCCCTTCAAAACTTTGCCTAAAAATAATGGCGTCTATCTGCGCTAATTTTTCTTAAGTGCCCATAAGGTTTTTTGAGAGTGGTCACTTACACTGTCCTAGGAGAAATGTAAGTTTGCCAAACTTGCATAAATGTGAAAAACTGGCGCAGACATCAGGTTACGCCCCCTACGACTCAAAAAAAAACTAATCTAAAACAATCGTAACTAACTGAGTTACGTTGGCGCACAATCTTTGGGGAAACGTGGATATTTTAATTTTTTTTAAAGTGGCGCAAAAAAACGGCGCAAATCACTGGGGAAAATTGAGCCCTATGTTCCGAGATGATCTTGCAGCAGCCACGAAGGGCGGAGGCCATTCATTCCCAGATGTTGGGGGGCACTGTCAAGGTGCCCGAGAGGCTGTCGGAAGTGGTGAGGGGTGTGGAGGAGTCCGCCTCCCACATAGTCGACAGCTCTGTGCACTCTATGGAGCCCATCATTGCCAGTGTGCAGGCGATGGTGGACTCCCAGAGTGACCGTGCGGATCCAGATGTGAGGTTGCAACCTGTAGGGGATGTGGCAGCTATCATTGCAGCACAGGCGCGAGGGAACGAGCGCATCGGTGCTGGTTTGGAGAGGATGGCCATGGCCCTGGAAGCTCAGAATGCTCTTATGCACTCTGGGCTACAGGCCACAGAGCATCTTACTGCTATCATGTCTGGCGGCTTTGAGACTGTGGCTGCTCTCATGCAGTCTCAGCTGGATGCCACCCGACACCTCGGTTATTCAGGCTCTTCAGGTCGGGATACGGATGATGCGCTCCCTCTGGCTCGCAGCATTCCTGGCCTCAGACCTGTCGCTCCGCCAGTGCCTCCAAGCATGGCCTCGCCCGAGCCAAGCCACACTGAACCATCCCAGAAGGGTGCTGACCAGTCTCCAGCCGGCCCTTCCAGGCCCAAAGCTGGTCGAGAGCATCCTAGAAGGACATCTGTAGCCTCCACACAGCAGCCTTCCCACACCCATAAGGCAGCCACAGGGGAGACACTGAGCGAAGTAGTAGGGTAGGCACGCGTAAGGGGGGTTATTTGGAAATGCACAAGGGTGGCAAATAATGTATATATGTTATTTTTCTGTACTGTTTATTGTTATGTTAGTTGTTTTGAGAGATATTGATTGTGTATTAAATCTTTATGTTTTGCACCAATATCTAGGCTGGTGTATAATGTGACGGTGGGCAATGATGTATCAAGGCACTTATTGGGATGGCCATGGAAAGTAGAATTTGAAGGGTCATGTGGGGATGAAATTATCGGAATCGAGCAGCAATCAGATGTGTCTGGACTTCCTGTGCAGGGTTGGGATGGCGACGACGCCTCCTGGGTGGCTCAGGACACTCCTCCTCCTCCTCCTGCTGCTGCTGCTCCTCCTGTAGTGGTACGGCTGGTTCGGGCATGAGATGCTGCCACTCATGACAGCCAGGTTATGCAGCATGCAGCAGACTGTGATGTATGTAGCACACAAATCACTGACTCCACACGGTCTGGTGTTGATCTAACTGCTGTGACCTTGGTCCTTTATTGAACAGCTCCAGAGTGACTCTCAGGTGTGGTGGTCAGCCTTTTATACTGCCTCTTGCAAGTACTTTCAGGTCTCCCTGTACTTATTATACATTTAAGGTACCAGGACGATACACACATCAATACATAGAAACATAGAAACATAGAAAATAGGTGCAGGAGCAGGCCATTCAGCCCTTCTAGCCTGCACCGCCATTCAATGAGTTCATGGCTGAACATGAAACTTCAGTACCCACTTCCTGCTTTCACGCCATACCCCTTGATCCCCCGAGTAGTAAGGACTTCATCTAACTCCCTTTTGAATATATTTAGTGAATTGGCCTCAACTACTTCCTGTGGTAGAGAATTCCACAGGTTCACCACTCTCTGGGTGAAGAAGTTTCTCCTTATCTCGGTCCTAAATGGCTTACCCCTTATCCTTAGACTGTGACCCCTGGTTCTGGACTTCCCCAACATTGGGAACATTCTTTCTGCATCCAACCTGTCCAAACCCGTCAGAATTTTAAACGTTTCTATGAGGTCCCCTCTCACTCTTCTGAACTCCAGTGAATACAAGCCCAGTTGATCCAGTCTTTCTTGATAGGTCAGTCCCACCATCCCGGGAATCAGTCTGGTGAATCTTCGCTGCACTCCCTCAATAGCAAGAATGTCCTTCCTCAAGTTAGGAGACCAAAACTGTACACAATACTCCAGGTGTGGCCTCACCAAGGCCCTGTACAACTGTAGCAACACCTCCCTGCCCCTGTACTCAAATCCCCTCGCTATGAAGGCCAACATGCCATTTGCTTTCTTAACCGCCTGCTGTACCTGCATGCCAACCTTCAATGACTGATGTACCATGACACCCAGGTCTCGTTGCACCTTCCCTTTTCCTAATCTGTCACCATTCAGATAATAGTCTGTCTCTCTGTTTTTACCACCAAAGTGGATAACCTCACATTTATCCACGTTATACTTCATCTGCCACGCATTTGCCCACTCACCTAACCTATCCAAGTCACTCTGTAGCCTCATAGCATCCTCCTCGCAGCTCACACTGCCACCCAACTTAGTGTCATCCGCAAATTTGGAGATACTTCATTTAATCCCCTCGTCTAAATCATTAATGTACAATGTAAACAGCTGGGGCCCCAGCACAGAACCCTGCGGTACCCCACTAGTCACTGCCTGCCATTCCGAAAAGTACCCATTTACTCCTACTCTTTGCTTCCTGTCTGACAACCAGTTCTCAATCCACGTCAGCACACTACCCCCAATCCCATGTGCTTTAACTTTGCACATTAATCTCCTGTGTGGGACCTTGTCGAAAGCCTTCTGAAAGTCCAAATATACCACATCAACTGATACCACTTTGTCCACTTTATTGGAAACATCCTCAAAAAATTCCAGAAGATTTGTCAAGCATGATCTCCCTTTCACAAATCCATGCTGACTTGGACCTATCATGTCACCATTTTCCAAATGCGCTGCTATGACATCCTTAATAATTGATTCCATCATTTTACCCACTACCGAGGTCAGGCTGACTGGTCTATAATTCCCTGCTTTCTCTCTCCCTCCTTTTTTAAAAAGTGGGGTTACATTGGCTACCCTCCACTCCATAGGAACTGATCCAGAGTCAATGGAATGTTGGAAAATGACTGTCAATGCATCCGCTATTTCCAAGGCCACCTCCTTAAGTACTCTGGGATGCAGTCCATCAGGCCCTGGGGATTTATCGGCCTTCAATCCCATCAATTTCCCCAACACAATTTCCCGACTAATAAAGATTTCCCTCAGTTCCTCCTCCTTAATAGACCCTCTGACCACTTTTATATCCGGAAGGTTGTTTGTGTCCTCCTTAGTGAATACTGAACCAAAGTACTTGTTCAATTGGTCTGCCATTTCTTTGTTCCCCGTTATGACTTCCCCTGATTCTGACTGCAGGGGACCTACGTTTGTCTTTACTAACCTTTTTCTCTTTACATACCTATAGAAACTTTTGCAATCCGCCTTAATGTTCCCTGCAAGCTTCTTCTCGTACTCCATTTTCCCTGCCCTAATCAAACCCTTTGTCCTCCACAGCTGAGTTCTAAATTTCTCCCAGTCCCCAGGTTCGCTGCTATTTCTGGCCAATTTGTATGCCATTTCCTTGGCTTTAATACTATCCCTGATTTCCCTAGATAGCCACGGTTGAGCCACCTTCCCTTTTTTATTTTTACGCCAGACAGGAATGTACAATTGTTGTAATTCATCCATGCGGTCTCTAAATGTCTGCCATTGCCCATCCACAGTCAACCCCTTAAGTATCATTAGCCAATCTATCTTAGCCAATTCATGCCTCATACCTTCAAAGTTACCCTTCTTTAAGTTCTGGACCATGGTCTCTGAATTAACTGTTTCATTCTCCATCCTAATGCAGAATTCCACCATATTATGGTCACTCTTCCCCAAGGGGCCTCGCACAATGAGATTGCTAATTAATCCTCTCTCATTACACAACACCCAGTCTAAGATGGCCTCCCCCCTAGTTGGTTCCTCGACATATTGGTCTAGAAAACCATCCCTTATGCATTCCAGGAAATCCTCCTCCACCGTATTGCTTCCAGTTTGGCTAGCCCAATCTATGTGCATATTAAAGTCACCCATTATAACTGCTGCACCTTTATTGCATGCACTCCTAATTTCCTGTTTGATGCCCTCCCCAGCATCACTACTACTGTTTGGAGGTCTGTACACAACTCCCACTAACGATTTTTGCCCTTTAGTGTTCTGCAGCTCTACCCATATAGATTCCACATCATCCAAGCTAATGTCTTTCCTAACTATTGCATTAATCTCCTCTTTAACCAGCAATGCTACCCCACCTCCTTTTCCTTTTATTCTATCCTTCCTGAATGTTGAATACCCCTGGATGTTGAGTTCCCAGCCCTGATCATCCTGGAGCCACGTCTCCGTAATCCCAATCACATCATATTTGTTAACATCTATTTGCACAGTTAATTCATCCACCTTATTGCGGATACTCCTTGCATTAAGACACAAAGCCTTCAGGCTTGCTTTTTTAACACCCTTTGTCCTTCTAGAATTTTGCTGTACAGTGGCCCTTTTTGTTCTTTGCCTTGGGTTTCTCTGCCCTCCACTTTTACTCATCTCCTTTCTGTCTTTTGCTTTTGCCTCATTTTTGTCTCCCTCTGTCTCCCTGCATAGGTTCCCATCCCCCTGCAATATTAGTTTAACTCCTCCCCAACAGCACTAGCAAACACTCCCCCTAGGACATTGGTTCCGGACCTGCCCAGGTGCAGACCGTCCGGTTTGTACTGGTCCCACCTCCCCCAGAACCGGTTCCAATGCCCCAAGAATTTGAATCCCTCCCTGCTGCACCACTGCTCAAGCCATGTATTCATCTGCGCTATCCTGCGATTCCTACTCTGACTAGCACGTGGCACTGGTAGCAATCCCGAGATTACTACTTTTGAGGTCCTACTTTTTAATTTAGCTCCTAGCTCCTTAAATTCTTTTCGTAGGACCTCATCCCTTTTTTTACCTATGTCGTTGATACCAATGTGCACCACGACAACTGGCTGTTCTCCCTCCCATTTCAGAATGTCCTGCACCCGCTCCGAGACATCCTTGACCCTTGCACCAGGGAGGCAACATACCATCCTGGAGTCTCGGTTGCGTCCGCAGAAACGCCTATCTATTCCCCTCACCATCGAATCCCCTATCACTATCGCGCTCCCACTCTTTTTCCTGCCCTCCTTTGCAGCAGAGCCACCTACGGTGCCATGAACTTGGCTGCTGCTGCCCTCCCCTGATGAGTCATCCTCCCCAACAGTACTCAAAGCAGTGTATCTGTTTTGCAGGGGGATGACCACAGGGGACTCCTGCACTATCTTTCTTGCACTGCTCTTCCTGCTGGTCTTCCATTCCCTATCTGGCTGTGGACCCTTCTCCTGCGGTAAGACCAACTCACTACACGTGATACTCACGTCATTCTCAGCATCGTGGATGCTCCAGAGTGAATCCACCCTCAGCTCCAAATCCGTAACGCAGTCTGTTTGGAGCTGGAGGCGGATACACTTCCCACACACGTAGCGCCCAGGGACACCGGAAGTGTCCCCGAGTTCCCACATGGTACAGGAGGAGCATATCACGTGACCGAGCTCTCCTGCCATGTCTTAACCTTAGATACCCTTAAATTGGTAATAACAATGTTGCAGTTCACTTACTGATATAAAAAAGAAAAGAAAAGCTACTCACCAATCACCAGCCAATCACTTACCACATTGGCTGTGACGTCACTTTTTGATTACTTTCTACTTCTATTTTGCTTTCTCTCCCGCTGTAGCTGCACCGGTATGCTTTTGATAGGCCGCTCCCCTCTCACCAACTGCTGCTGGCTCTCGATCTCCCGCTGGGCTTTTGATAGGTCGCTCCCGCGTCTCACCAACTGCCGCTGGCTCTCGATCTCCCGCTGGGCTTTTGATAGGCCGCTCCCCTCTCACCAACTGCCGCTGGCTCTCGATCTCCCGCTGGGCTTTTGATAGGTCGCTCCCCTCTCACCAACTGCCGCTGGCTCTCGATCTCCCGCTGGGCTTTTGATAGGTCGCTCCCCTCTCACCAACTGCCGCTGGCTCTCGATCTCCCGCTGGGCTTTTGATAGGTCGCTCCCCTCTCACCAACTGCCGCTGGCTCTCGATCTCCCGCTGGGCCTTTATAGGTCGCTCCCCTCTCACCAACTGCCGCTGGCTCTCGATCTCCCGCTGGGCTTTTGATAGGTCGCTCCCCTCTCACCAACTGCCGCTGGCTCTCGATCTCCCGCTGGGCTTTTGATAGGTCGCTCCCCTCTCACCTAACACAGACGACCACAAAGATGGAGACTCGTTCAGGCGAGTACTGCAATGCGCCACCAGAACAGTCAAGGCAACAAAACCTTTGTTTGAGCATGCCAATGCAGTGCTCAATAATGCACCTGGTCCCAGAATGAGCATCGTTATAGACATACTCAGCTGCAATCCTGGGGTTGCGAAGTGGAGTGAGCAGCCAAGTGGACA
The DNA here is from genome assembly GCF_044704955.1 of Pristiophorus japonicus. Taxonomy (NCBI): domain Eukaryota; kingdom Metazoa; phylum Chordata; class Chondrichthyes; family Pristiophoridae; genus Pristiophorus; species Pristiophorus japonicus. Next base: position 101,787,201 of record NC_091992.1, read on the forward strand.
GGGGATATCCCTTATCCCCAAGCAACCAGCCACAGTCCTGGTTTGCGCCTGTGAAGAGGGCGGGCACACTGTTCTGGCGCAGGATGAAGGCATCGTAGCTGTTGCCTGGATACCTGGCATCAACTGCCAGGATCCTTCGCTGGTGGTCGCACACTATCTGAACATTCAGGGAGTGGTACCCCTTTTCTGTTGATAATCAGTTCGGGATGGTGTTGTGGCGTCCTCAGTCGACTTGTGTGGAGTCGATGGCCCCCTGCACCCTGGGGAACCCTGCAATCTGGACAAATCTGGTCTGGCGCTCCAGCTGCTCCTCCCTGGTCTTGGGGAAGGAGATATATTGTACTCTTCACTTGTACAGCACATTGGTGACCAGCCGGATGGAGCGATGGGCGGAGAATTGGGAAATGTTGGCGATGTCTGCACTTGCAGACTGGAACAAGCCCGTTGCGTAAAATGCAAAGCTAACATTACTTTGGTCTCCATGTTGAGCACTGTCCTCAGCCTTGTGTGAGGCTCCAAATCTGGCCGCAGGACATTGCCGAGCTCGGTCACAACGTCCTTTGTGAATCTCAGCCTCCGCACACATAGCTCGTTGCTGAGCTGCAGGAAGAAGAACTAACGCCAGTAGACCCTAGGACAGTAGGGCCTCCTTGGCAGAGCTATGTGCTGGGCCCCTCCCATGCCAGCTGCATGGGCGCCTTCTCCCTCTTCCTCATCATGTTGTGAAGCCTCTGCAGGCTGCTGTTGGCAAGGCTCCTCGCCCACTATCTAGTGAGGGGGGTCAACGTAAGTTACCCTCCTCCTCACGCCATTTCCCTGCTGTCCAGCCTCTGGACGTTGACGTCTGTGGGCATCTGCAGGACCTTCTACATGTTGGGCAGCCATGGTTGCTGCCTCCCTTGCCCGCTGCCTGAGGACTCGCTGGTGACAGCGACGCCTCCTCCTGCGTGCCTCCCTGCCTCTGACAATGTGGAGCAGGCATTCCCCTGCCAAAACTGAGCCCATTATGGGTGGAGGCACGACCCTCTGTGCAGCAGAGATTTACTCTCACCGGCCACGACTAATCAGAGATAGGCAAAGATTTCTTTCACTCAGCAAAATTTTTCAGACTCCTGCTGCCGTTTTCGGAATGTTGCACAAAAAGCTCCGAGAAATTTTGATGCACAAAAAACCTCTCGGCACACCAGCTGCCGCTCTCCCACAGTGCACCGACCCAGAAAGCTGGCGGGGACACTGTCAGCAAAAGTACCAGCTTTTTTCTACTGAAAATGGGTTCGGGGGCGGAGCGGCAGCGGTGCCCACTTTGATCGCGTCACACCGCCGCAAAACCTCCCGGGCCAAATTTCTGTCGCGGCGGTCATTTGATGGCAAAGCGGCGGCCATGGGATTCCGCCGCATGGCCATCGCAAACGGGCGGTAACGGGTCTTACCGAGACCCTGAATTTCGGCCCTATTGTGTCAGGCCAGCTAGGGCATGGCTCAAGGTTACTTTGATCCGAACAAAAGTCAAGCTTCGAGCACTAATCAGGTGATGCATATCTAGTTAATCAGTTTTGGTGATGTTGGTTGAGGGATGAATTTTAGCCAGGACAACAGGAGAACTGTTTCAATAATGCCGGAGGTCTTTAATATCCCCCGAAACATTCCACTTCTGGAACACAAACATCGTAGCAGGCTCTAGCTTTTGGCCAGATTCTGTTATAAGGAATTTGTTGCAAACATTGCCATGTTTTGGTAAAAGTCAGAACATTTATGTGTTCTCCAACAAAGATTAATATTCATATTAATGTGACTAATGGCAGTTCAGGTTATGGGCACTAGAATAACAATACACAAAGCAACAAAAGAACATTTCATCAGTACAATACCTCTCTGAAAGTTAAACAAGAGTGCTATCGTAAAAGATACGTTATAGCGGGTCCACTGTCAATGGCAGCATGAACTACAGCCTTAAATTACTTTAAAGTGCCTTCCTGTAAAAATCACCTAATGTGCTCTTTGAAGTGGGGAATGCTATGAATTCTGTGACCTGTGTGAAATATGGACAAAAATTGAGGAACTGTCCTCACACAGAGCATTGTGACATTGTGGGCTCTATTTGAGGTGCAAACAGAAAGAACTGCTGTGCTTAAAAGCCTATGGTGGCTGTTGTATAAACAGAAGTTCGGATCAAGATTATTATAAAAGTACCCTAGTGTTCTATATAAGACCTCAATTGATTATAATGGGCGTTAGAAAGTCTGGACCATGGACTTTATAATATTCAGTCCCAAAAACATCGCACAAGCAGTTATACTTCGTAAGCTCAAAACTGTGCACGTTGACTATTAGGTCAGAGCTACAATTAAGTGAAATAATTTATAACTAATGAACATTACTAGCTAGAAAAGCTACCACGCTTCCTCTAATTGAATGAACCAACACTTTCTTGGGCACAGTTTGCCCTCTTCAAGCTATAGCAATATCATTACTATCAATTTTTAATATAGGCTCTGGTTGCATTTTTAGTACATTTTACATTGGCAAAATAATAATAACCCCGCCATTCTTTAATGAGGAATATATTTAAATGAAAGAGTTTAAGGGAAAGCTAAGCAAGCACATGACAGAGAAAGAAATAGAAGACAGAGTGAGATGAAGAGGGGTGGGAGGAGGCTCGTGTGGAGCATAAACACTGGCATACACCAGTTGGGCAGAATGGTCTGTTTCTGTGCTGTACATTCTATGTAGTGCTACAGCCTCCCAGCAAAACTTTAATGTTTATTGTCTTAGGTGCTCCTATGCATGTTAATGTTCCTGCCCTATTTAAAGCAGGTTTATGGCCTAGCTGACCTACATTGGCTCCCGGACTGGCAATGCCTCGATTTCAAAATTCTCATCCTTGTTTTAAAATCCCTCCATGGCCTCGCCCTTCCCTATCTCTGTAACCTCCTCCTCTACAAGCCTTCGAGATCTCTGTGCTCCTCCAATTTTGGCTTCTTAAGCAACCCCAATTTTAATCGATCCATCATTGGCAGCCATGCCTTCAGCTGCCTTAGGCCTACGCTCTGGAATTCCCTCCCTAAACCTCTTCACCTCTCTCCCTCTCTCTCCTCCTTTAAGACACTCCAAAAACCTATCTCTTTAATTACACTTTTGGTTAGCTATCCTAATATCTCCTTATGTGGCACAGTGTCACATTTAGTTTGATAACGCTCCGGTGAAGCGCTTTGGAATGTTTTACTCGGTTCAAAGCAGATATCAATGCAAATTGTTGCTGATGTTGTTTTAAACTGCCTCAGGTAAAACCATATTAGTTCAATGCTAGCACTGACGTTAACGTGTTACAACCTGCATGAGTGCAATGCTATGGTAAGGGAAGGGTCAGTGAGTGCTATAATCCCTGTTGGTTCATTCTTTAAATCTTAGTTTGTATCCTCTGACAGAGGGACAACCATTACTTTGCAAACCAGCTGTAAGCTTTAAATTTCGCAATGCAAAATGTTCCTATTTACTGGAAGAAATCTAAATATATTCTATATTGCCAGTTTGAAAGCTTAAATATTTACTTTAACTAGCCATTAAAGCAAATGTGCTTACAGCTGCAATAATTTAAATGAACTCATTTTGAAAATATGCATGCATTGTTATGAAATATTGTATTTATTTCATAAATGGGACAGTGTGCTCAATTAGATTTTCAGTTCCTTTAACTGGAAAATCCATTTCACCCCGTGGCTGTCAATCTAGTTACCAGTATTACGTGCTGTAGTAAAACTATTAAAGCAATTTCAAGTTCCTCTGATAGGTGAAATGTCACAGTATAAAGTACAGAAATAATAACCTACATACACACAAACACTGCCAGCTGGGTTTACTGTGTCAATAGTTCACAACAAATATAGATTCCAAAGTGACTTGCTAATTATATTTGGAAACACAGCAGCGTAAACCTAATATTTTAAATTATGAATGCAAGTATTGGATTCATAACTTGCTCAAATCAATAGAGTTTCACATTGTTCATTCAGTTCATATTACCTGTGCTAAGCCGCTAACAGTGTTGTGAAACTAACAGAACCAAAGTCCAGTATAACTATAGCTGCACAATAAAGGAAGTATTCAAAATGCTCTTGAGCTGTGCTCTGGGAATAGTGTATTGCTTTATGGATCATCATTGCTTAATATACATCGGGGCCGAAATTCATCCTCCCGAACAGTACTCTTACCGTCGGTAAGCGACGGCCAAGCGGTGGAGTCGAATGGCCGTTGATTTGCGGTCAAATAGCCGCTGCCAGCGAAATTCACCGAGTTCATTTTTCTGACGGTCCCCACTTCTGCCCCACTGCTGCCAACCACGCCTAAGTGCTCCATCAAAGCACATCCCGCTGATCTCCAGCACCTCCATAGAAATTCAGCAACAAACATCTTCGGGTCGCTGAGTGGTGCCCCCGGAAGCTTTTTCTCTCGGTGCACTGTATTCGTGTGTGCGACATGGCAGTGCGGTGGTTATTCAAGGGAAGGATGCACTGCCGCAGCCACCATTTAATTTTTTTTCTCGGCCGACTGCAAGATCGGCCCCACAGTTATGCCTCCGGGTTCAGCCGGGCTGCCAACAGGCAGAACCCTCCCTGGTGGCCCAGTGGACCTAACTAAAAGAATCGCAGATCTCGCAGCGGCCCTCCCCTTTAAGTGAAGGGGAGAGACATGGTGACGTTCACGTGTCATGACATCATCAACAGCAGGCTGATGATTGACAGTGGCGGAGACTCTGTCCCGCCTCCACTTCCGCCCAGCTCCAGCCGGGAGAAAACGCAAAAAAGTAGAAAGGAATCAAAAGGTGACGTCACAGCCAAAGGGGGAAGTGATTGGCTGGTGATTGGTGAGTAGCTTTTCTTTTTCTTTTTATATCAGTAAGTAAGCTGTTAACATTGTTGTCTTTTTCTTTTTTATATCAATAAGTAACCTGTTAACATTGTTGTCGCCAAATTAAGCATATCTAAGGGTTAATCATGGCAGCAGAGCTCGGTCACATGATATGCTCCTCCTGTACCATGTGGGAACTCAGGGACACTTCCGGTGTCCCTGACGACAACATGTGTGGGAAGTGCATCCGCCTCCAGCTCCAAACAGACTGCGTTACGGATTTGGAGCTGAAGGTGGATTCACTCTGGAGCATCCATGATGCTGAGAATGATGTGAGTAGCATGTGTAGCAAGTTGGTCTTACCGCAGGTGAAGAGTCCACAGCCAGCTAGGGAATGGAAGACCAGCAGGAAGAGCAGTGCAAGGAAGGTAGTGCAGGGGTCCCCTACGGTCATCCCCCTGCAAAACAGATACACTGCTTTGAGTACTGTTGAGGGGGATGACTCATCAGGGGAGGGCAGCAGCAGCCAAGTTCATGGCACCGTGACTGGCTCTGTTGCACAGGAGGGCAGGAAAAAGAGTGGGAGAGCGATAGTGATGGGAGATTCAATTTTAAGGGGAATAGATAGGCGTTTCTGCGGCCGCAACCGAGACTCCAGGATGGTATGTTGCCTCCCTGGTGCAAGGGTCAAGGACGTCTCGGAGCAGGTGCAGGACATTCTGAAAAGGGAGGGAGAACAGCCGGTTGTCGTGGTGCATATTGGTACCAACGACATAGGTAAAAAAAGGGATGAGGCCCTACGAGGCAAATTTAAGGAGCTAGGAGCTAAATTAAAAAGTAGGACCTCAAAATAGTAATCTCGGGATTGCTACCAGTGCCACGTGCTAGTCAGAGTAGGAATCACAGGATAGCTCAGATGAATACGTGGCTTGAGCAGTGGTGCAGCAGGGAGGGATTCAAATTCCTGGGGCATTGGAACCGGTTCTGGGGGAGGTGGGACCAGTACAAAACGGACAGTCTGCTCCTGGGCAGGACCGGAACCAATGTCCTAGGGGGCGTGTTTGCTAGTGCTGTTGGGGAGGAGATAAACTAATATGGCAGGGGGATGGGAACCAATGCAGGGAGACAGAGGGAAACAAAATGGAGACAGAAGCAAAAGACAGAAAGGAGATGAGTAAAAGTGGAGGGCAGAGAAAACCAAGGCAAAAAACAAAAAGGGCCACTGTACAGCAACATTCTAAAGGTTCAAAGTGTAATAAAAAGGCAAGCCTGCAAGCTCGGTGCCTCAATGCGAGGAATATTCGGAACCCAGGAGAGGGCTCTGAGCTAGTTAGAGTAGGTGAGAGCGCAGATGAACAGGACCCCAAGAAAGAATGCAAAAGGCAGGATGCAACAGAGCAGAGTAGCACTGGGGTAAGTGTAAACCACAAGGTGACAGGAAGGGATGATATGTATGAATATAAAGGGGCTGCAGGAGGGGTCAAAACTAAAAATCATGGTTTAAAAACTAGTATTAAAACACTTTACCTAAACGCATGCAGCATTCGAAATAAAGTAAATGAGTTGACGGCACAAATCATTACAAATGGCTATGATTTGGTGGCCATTACAGAAAACTAGTATAAAAACACTTTACCTAAACGCACGCAGCATTCGAAATAAAGTAAATGAGTTGACGGCACAAATCATTACAAATGGGTATGATTTGTTGTCATTACAGAAACGTGGTTGCAGGGTGACTAAGACTGGGAATTAAACATACAGGGGTATCTGACAATTCGAAAGGATAGACAAGAAGGGAAAGGAGGTGGGGTAGCTCTGTTAATAAAGGATGATATCAGGGCAGTTGTGAGAGATGATATTGGCTCTAATGAACAAAATGTTGAATCATTGTGGGTGGAGATTAGAGATAGTAAGGGGAAAAAGTCACTGGTGGGCGTAGTTTATAGGCCCCCAAATAATAACTTCACGGTGGGGCGGACAATAATCAAGGGAATAATGGAGGCATGTGAAAAAGGAATGGCAGTAATCATTGGGGATTTTAACCTACATATCGATTGGTCAAATCAAATCGCACGGGGTAGCCTTGAGGAGGAATTCATAGAATGCATACGGGATTGTTTCTTAGAACAGTATGTTACAGAACCTACAAGGGAGCAAGCTATCTTAGATCTGGTCCTGTGTAATGAGACAGGAATAATAAATGGTCTCCTAGTAAAAGATCCTCTCGGAATGAGTGATCACAGTATGGTTGAATTTGTGGGGAAAATGCTTGAAGCTATCATTAAGGAAGAAATAGCAGGACATCTAGATAGGAATAGTGCAATCAAGCAGACACACCATGGATTCATGAAGGGGAAATGATGTTTAACTAATTTACTGGAATTCTTTGAGGATATAACGAGCATGGTGGATAGAGGTGTACCGATGGATGTGGTATATTTAGATTTCCAAAAGGCATTCGATAAGGTGCCACACAAAAGGTTACTGCAGAAGTTAAAGGTACGCGGAGTCAGCGGAAATGTCTTAGCATGGATCGAGAATTGGCTGGCGAACAGAAAGCAGAGAGTCGAGATAAATGGGTCTTTTCGGGTTGGAAATCGGTGGTTAGTGCTGTGCCACAGGGATCAGTGCTGGGACCACAACTGTTTACAATATACATAGATGGCCTGGAAGAGGGGACAGAGTGTAGTGTAACAAAATTTGCAGATGACACAAAGATTAGAGGGAAAGCGGGTTGTGTAGAGGAAAGCAGGTTGTGTAGAGGACACAGAGAGGCTGCAAAGAGATTTAGATAGGTTAAGCGAATGGGCTAAGGTTTGGCAGATGGAATATAATGTCGGAAAATGTAAGGTCATCCACCTTGGAAAGAAAAACAGTGAAAGGGAATATTATTTGAATGGGGAGAAATTACAACATGCTGCGGTGCAGAGGGACCTGGGGGTTCTTGTGCATGAATCCCAAAAAGTTAGTTTGCAGGTGCAGCAGGTAATCAGGAAGGCGAATGGAATGTTGGCCTTCATTGTGAGAGGGATGGAGTACAAAAGCAGGGAGGTCCTGCTGCAACTGTACAGGGTATTGGTGATGCCACACCTGGAGTACTGCGTGCAGTTTTGGTCACCTTTCTTAAGGAAGGATATAATAGCCATGGAGGGGGTACAGAGACGATTCACTAGGCTGATTCCGGAGATGAGGGGGTTACCTTATGATGATAGATTGAGTAGACTGGATCTTTACTCGTTGGAGTTCAGAAGGATGAGGAGTGATCTTATAGAAACATTTAAAATAATGAAAGGGATAGACAAGATAGAGGCAGAGAGGTTGTTTCCACTGGTCGGGGAGACTAGAACTAGGGAGCACAGCCTCAAAATACGGGGGAGCCAATTTAAAACCGAGTTGAGAAGGAATTTCTTCTCCCAGAGGGTTGTGAATCTGTGGAATTCTCTGCCCAAGGAAGCAGTTGAGGCTAGCTCATTGAATGTATTCAAATCACAGATAGATAGATTTTTAACCAATAAGGGAATTAAGCGTTATGGGGAGCGGGCGGGTAAGTGGAGCTGAGTCCACGGCCAGATCAGCCATGATCTTTTTGAATGGCGGAGCAGGCTCGAGGGGCTAGATGGCCTACTCCTGTTCCTAATTCTTATGTTATGTTCTTATGTTTCGAGTGCTCACCGCCACACGTCCGCCCCATTATGACCGACTTCCGGTCCACTCCCCCAAAAATGCCAAAGAGCAGAATTTCGCGCAAGATGCCATCTCATCTGCAGCGGCGGTGAAAACACATGAGGAGCAGTAAGGCAGCGCTGAATCTCTACCCCAATCATCTCTTGTATATTGTTGCCAAGAATGTTTGATGTGATTAAAATGCTTACAAGGAGGACGAATTTATCTGAGCTCTTTTCATTCTTTCACATCACACAAGATGCAAAATGTTGTTTTACAGATTTCTGTAAATCTGTTTTGGAAATCACTTTACCTAAGCTCCATCATAGAAGTATTTTTCTGTGTCTTGCAATGTTGTAAATATTCTCAACAACAATAATAACTTGCATTTATATAGTGCCTGTGATGTAGTGAAACATCCCAAGGTGCTTCTCAGGAGCGCTATCAAACAAGATTTGACACTGAGCCACATAAGTATATATTTGGCCAGCTGGAGGAGAGAGAGGCCGCGAGGTGGAGAGGTTTAGGGAGGGAATTCCAGAGCCAGGAGCCTTGGCAGCTGAATGGTGGAGCAATTAAACCAGGGATGCGCAAGAGGCCAGAATTGGAGAAGCACAGAGATCTCAAAGGTTTGTAGGACTGGAGCAGGCTACAGAGATAGGGAGGAGCGAGGTTGTGGAGGGATTTGAAAACAAGGATTAGAGTTTTAAAATTGAGGCGTGGTCAATGTAGCTCAGTGAGCATTGGATAGGTGAACAGAACTTGGTGCGAGTTAGGATGTGGGCAGCAGAGTTTCTGATGAGCTCAGGTTTATGGAGGGTGGAAGATGGGAGGTTGACCAGGGGAGCTTTGGAATAGTCAAGTCTAGAGGTAACAAAGGCATGGATGAGGGTTTCAGCAGCAGACAAGCTGAGGCAGTGGTGGAGACGGGTGATGTTACGGAGGTGAAAGTAAGGGGTTTTGGTGATGGAACGGATACGTGGTCGGAAGCTCATCTCGGTGTCAAATACAACACCAAGGTTGCGAATGGTCTGGTTCAGCCTCAGATATTTGCCAAAAACAAGTCTGGTTTTTACTTTTATCATCCAATATTTTATTCTTCTCCATTTGGGATTTGCTCATTTTCATTTTATGTGTTAACTATTGTTAAAGATCGGTTTTTCAAAATTGGCAGATTTAATGGAAATACATTTTTGATGTCTGTGATACTTTGCTCTATAAAAATATTGACCTCAGGAAGGGCTCCAAACAAATATGCAACTTCATCAGTGGTAAGCACAACACAATTGTACCTTTATTCACCACATACTAGGTTTAATAATTGGCTGAATTGATGTTTTTAGCGCAGTGTTTACCACTGATCTAAGTCCATATCAGAAAGTACAACTTGGCATTCATGCCATCTAAATGAATGCTATGATGCTATCATCTATTTTCCAGGCAATACTATATCAGCATAAAAACAATTTTCCCTCGTGATTTGCGCCGTTTTTTTGGCGCGTGCCGTTTTTTTGGGTCTAAATTAAAAAATCAAAGTTTCCCCAATATGTGTGTACCAGCGTAACTCAGTTGGTTACAATATTTTAGGTTAGTTTTATTTTGCATCATAGGGGGCATAACCTGATGCCTGCACCAGTTTTTCACAATTATGCAAGTTTGGCCAATTTACATTTCTCCAAGGACAGCGTATGTGACCACTCCCAAAAAACCTTCTTGGCACGTGACAAGGTGGATGCAGAGAGGATGTTTCCACTGATAGGGGAGACTAGAACTAGAGGGCATAATCTTAGAGTAAGGGACCGCCCATTTTAAAACTGAGATGATGAGGAATTTCTTCTCAGAGGGTTGTAAATCTGTGGAATTCGCTGCCTCAGAGAGCTGTGGAAGCCGGGTCAGTGAATAAATTTCAGACAGAGATAGACAGCTTCATAACCAATAAGGGATGAAGGGGTTATGGGGAACCGGCGGGGAAGTGGACCTGAGTCCATGATCGGATCAGCCATGAGCATATTAAATGGCAGAGCAGGCTCGAGAGGCCATATGGCCTACTCCTGCTCCTTTTTCTTATGTTCTTATGTTCTTATGTTAAGGAAAACCAGCTCACATTAAAAAATCGGCGCAGAACACGCCATTGTTTTTGGGCAAAGTTTTGGAGGGAGTCAAGAACACATAAATGTGCATAATCAAGCCTAAATTTTTAAAACTTAAAATGCAGGAAATGGAAGTTTAATGGAATTCTTTAAGTTTGGGTTGTTAAAAAACTGATACGCTACCAGAGAACGTCTCCAAACCGGGCTCGAGGGTCGGAGCATCGGCCGGCAGAATCGATCCCTCGCCTGGACACAGTGGCTTGGGGCTCGGCTTCAAAAGAAGCCCGGGGGGGGGGGGGTGGGCAGCTGTGGAAGGTGAACGGAAGCCTTACACTATGCATCAAATGAAGCCTGGGGCTGGGTGGAGGGGTCATGATCATTGCGCCTGCTCAGACCTGGGTGTGGTCCATGCTAGGGTGTCAACCTCGCGGAGAGAGAAAACAAAGAACCTTGTCCTGCCTGCCATTTTGAGCTTCTTGCAAAGGTACAATTTAATCATGGGGGCAATACTGACAATGCCATACCTTGTGCAAGCCTTCTGCATGACAGTGCTGTGGAGGAGACAATTGATTCAACGTCTTTGCATGAGGAACCTCAGAGCACGTAGGGTGATCGGCAGGAGGACGTATCCATGTCAGGTATATCGAGACAGGCATTCGTACCTGCACCTAAGTGATGCAGACTGTGCCAGAAGGCTACATTTCTGCAAAGATGTTGTGACTGACATCTGTGAGTTAGTAAAAGCAGACCTGTAACCTTGGAGTGTCAGGAGGACTGCTTTGTCAGTTGAAGTGAAGATTACAGCTGCACTTTCATTCTATGCATCTGGATCACGCCAGGCCACAACTGGGGATATGTGCACCATTTCTCAACATGCAACACATATCTGCATTCGGTAGGTGACTGCTGCACTATATGCCCAGAGGAATGATTATATAATGTTCCCCATGACCACCCAGCCAATGCGTGAAAGGGCTGTTGGCTTATCCAGGATTGCTTGCTTCCCCAAGGTACAGGGCTGCATTGATTGTACCCACATCACCTTGCGAGCACCTTTGGACAATTCCGAGATGCACAGGAACAGAAAAGGCTTCCACTCCATTAATATGCAGCTCATGTGTGACAACATGCATCGCATCATATCAGTTGATGCAAGATATCCTGGGAGCAGCCATGATGCATTCATCCTACACGAGAGCATTATATGTGCCGTGTTTCAGCTGCAGCCACAAGGGCAGAGCTGGCTACTGGGAGACAAAGGGTACGACCTCACCACCTGGCTCATGACGCCCCCTATGTATAACCCAGATGGAAGCTGACTGGGAATATAACATGTCGCACATTGCGATGCGCAGCATAATAGAGAGGACCATTGGCATCTTGAAACAGCGTTTCCGATGCCTGGACCATTCCGGAGGCTACTTGCAATACTCCCCTGAGATTGTCGGTCAGTTCACTGTTGTGCACTGCATGCTGCATAACTTAGCCATCATGAGGCAGCAGCAGCTGGTAGTAGAAGACCCACCTAAGGTGAGAGTGACAGATGATGAGCAGGAAGATGCAGATGATGAGGAGGAGTAGGAGGAGGACAAGGATGAGGTAGCCAAGCAACTATCTGAACCCGGACCATGACGGCGGAGGAGGGCGGGCCATCGTGCTCCTTTAACGATTGTTCGAGCCTTGTGCCAGCAGCTCATCCGTGAACGCTTTGCTGCCTGAAGGCTCAACAGTAACTATTCCACATGGACCATGTTTTCTATTTGGACCTGTTCCGTAATGTTGTGTTGTGTTAATGGAACAAATGATGGAAATTATTCTTCTTTAGTTCAAAAAGTTGTGCTAATAATGGAACAAATAATAGAAATGATTCAGTTATAATTTAAAATTTATTTTATTTAAAAATTTAACAAACATTTGTTTGTAGTTAACTTAACTCTGATAAAAATATTCTTGTATCAAATTTGAAGTTTTCAGTTAAGATCATTTAAAAGCTTTAAGATCACTTACAAACTTTTAAACTTGTAAATTTACATAAATTACAAAAAACTTTTAATTTGAGAACAGTAACAACAATAATAACAACAACATCATCATCGTAGGCAGTCCCTCGGAAACGAGGACAACTTGCTTCCACTCCTGAAGTGAGTTCTTTGGTGGCTGAACAGTCCAATACGAGAGCCACAGATTCTGTCACAGGTGGGACAGATACTCGTTAAGGGAAGGGGTGGGTGGGACTGGTTTGCCGCATGCTCTTTCCGCTGCCTGCGCTTGATTCCTGCATGCTCTCGGCGATGAGACTCGAGGTGCTCAGCGCCCTCTCGGATGCACTTCCTCCACTTGGGGTGGTCTTGGGCCAGGGACTCCCAGGTGTCAATGGGGATGTTGTACTTTATGAGGGAGGCTTTGAAGGTGTCCTTGTAATGTTTCCCCTTGACTCGTTTGCCATGAAGGAGCTCCGAGTAGAGCACTTGCTTTGGGAGTCTCGTGTCTGGCATGTGGACTATGTGGCTTGCCCTGCGGAGCTGATCGAGTGTGGTCAGTGCTTCAATGCTGGGGATGTTAGCCTGAATGAGGACGCTGATGTTGATGCGCCTGTCCTCCCAGGAGATTTGCAGGATCTTGCGGAGACATCATTGATGATATTTCTCCAGCAACTTGAGGTATCTACTGTACATGGTCCACACAGGAGGGCAGGTATTACTACAGCCCTGTAGACCATGAGCTTGGTGGCAGTTTGGAGGGCCTGGTCTTCACTCTTTTCCTCAGGCGACCGAAGGCTGCACTGATGCACTGAAGGCGGTGTTGGATCTCGTCGTCAATGCCTGTTCTTGTTGATAGGAGGCTCCCGAGATATGGGAAGTGATCCATGGTGCCCAGGGCCGCGCCGTGGATCTTGATGACTGGGGGGCAGTGCTGTGCGGTGAGGACAGGCTGGTGGAGGACATTTGCCTTTAGTGTAAGGCCCATGCTTTCGTACACCTCAGTAAATACGTCGACTATGTCCTGGAGTGCAGCCTCTGTATGTGCGCATACGCAGGCGTCGTCCGCGTACTGTAGCTCGATGGCAGAGGTTGGGGTGGTCTTGGATCCGGCCTGGAGACAGCGCAGGTTAAACAGGTTCCCACTGGTTCTGTAGTTTAGTTCCACTCCAGCGGGGACCTTGTTGATTGTGAGGTGGAGCATGGTGGCGAGAAAGATTGAGAAGAGGGTTGAGGCGATGACGCAGCCCTGTTTGACCCCAGTCCGGACGTGGATTGGGTCTGTGATGGATCCGTTGGTAAGGATCACGGCCTGCATGTCGTCATGGAGCAGGCGGAGGATGGTGATGAACTTTTGGGGGCATCCGAAACGGAGAAGGACACTTCATAGACCCTCGTGGTTGACAGTGTCAAAGGCCTTTGTAAGGTCGAAGAAGGCCATGTATAAGGGCTGGTGCTGTTCCCTGCATTTTTCCTGTAGCTGTCGCGCTGCAAAAATCATGTCTGTTGTGCCCCGTAGGGGACGAAGTCCGCACTGTGACTCCGGGAGGAGCTCCTCGGCCAAGGGAAGAAGAGGGTTGAGGAGGACACTAGCGACAACTTTCCCAGTGGCTGATAGCAGGGAGATTCCTTTGTAGTTGCCACAGTCAGACTTGTCCCCTTTTTTAAAGATGGTCACAATTACTGCATCTCTGAGATACCCCGGCATGCTCTCCTCCCTCAAGATGAGAGAGATGAGGTCGTGTATTTGCGCCAGCAGTGCCTCTCCGCCATACTTCGATGCCTCAGCAGGGATTCCGTCCGCACCCGTAGCCTTGTTGTTTTTGAGCTGTCTTACGGCTTTTTCTACCTCGTGCAGTGTTGGGGTCTCACTGAGGTGGTGGCGGGTAGCATGCTGCGGGATGGAGTCGAGAACACTCGAGTCAAAGGCAGAGTCTCAATTGAGGAGATCTTCGAAGTGCTCCTTCCAGCGGGCCCTGACTGCCTCGGTGTCCTTGATGAGTGTTTCCCCGTTCTTGGCCAACAGTGGGGTGGGGCCTTGGGTGTTTGGCCCATAGGTGGCCTTGAATGTGCTGAAGAATCCTCGCACATCATGGCTGTCGGCCAGCTGCTGCATCTCTTGTGCTTTCTCCATCCACCACCTGTTCTTTAGATCCTGGGCTTTCTGTTGGACCTCAGCCTTGAGCCGTCTGTAATGCTATTTTGCTGCTCCCGCATTGGGTTGTTGTTTAAGGCTCAGAAATGCCCTGTGCTTGCGATCTCTTAGCTCTTGGATCTCCTGATCATTCTCATCAAACCAGTCCTGGTGTTTCCTGGTTGAGTAACAACAACCACAGCAGCAAAGAAAGGCTGCACCTATCTCTCCTCCACCTTATTCGAAGACCGCCTGTTGTGCTTGGTCTTGGTGACTCCATCCATGCCCGTAGGTGGTGGCCCAGTATTCCTGGGGTTGGTACCAAGCATATTCTTTCGAAAATCTCGGGTAATGCGCACTTCTTGGTGGGTTCGGGGTGGCGGCAGGCGGTAGTGTGGAGGGCCCGGCTGTCAATGGGCGTGGGGTCTGGGCATGTTCCCTTATTACTGCAGCTAACTCCAACATGCCCTCCATCATGTGCCCTGACAGTGTGTCAAATATCTGCAACATTCTCTCCCTCATGTTCGCCGTCAGTGTTTCAGCTATCTGTGACATGCCCTCCCTTATGTTGAGCAACAGTGTATCAACTACCTGCAACATTCCTGCCCTTATGTTCACTGACAGTGTTTGAACTACCTAAAACATTCCCTCCCTCATGTTCACTGCCATTGTTTCAGCTGACTGAGACATTCCCTTATGTTCCCGAACAGTGTTCCCATTTCTCGTGAGAGTGTTGTTACTTCTCCTGATATCTCATCACCCATCCCACTGATGGTGTCCAGGAGTGATCGTGTAAGGTCAATGCTCTCCGCACTCATTGCCATCATCTGAACCACATCTGTTAGAACCTGCACCTCAGGAGAGCCCTGTCGAGCTCTCCTTCCCCTCCTCACCCTGGGTGTGGCTCGCTACATCCCATTGGGACCCGCAGCCTCAGACGGTGGGGGCCTGGGTGTGCCTCGCTGCACCCGACTGCAATCCCCAGCCTCGGATGATAGGAAACCATCCATGGAATGTCCCACCAACATTCATACCACTCAGGAAGGGTCTAGCACCTCAATAGGTGGCACCTGCACCTCCTCCAAAGTGAGTACAACAGTGTGGGTTCCATCCATCACCTCCCCCCGCACCCCCTGCCCTCACCCCAATGCTCTTGATTTAGAAGGTGGGATTGGAAAATGTTCTCCTCTTCAGGCTTGTCCGTGTCTGAATCTTCTTCTGCGTCGGCTTCTGCCTCGTCAGGGTTGGCCTCAAGTTCTGCACAATATAACAGAACAGACAAATGGTTAGCAGCAGAGGAGGGGGCAGGGTGGGTGGCATGAATAGGCTCACACAGCGCAGGCAGCAGGCTGATTTGAAAGACCACGATGAAGATAGCACATTGCATCAACCAAAGCATAGCTGACGGAGACATCCCCATGAATCGAAGCATGGCTAGCCCGCACAGTACTTAACATTTAGCAAAGCCAGACTGTGGAATTTGCAGGACTTACCCTCTCCCTCGAGTGTGGGCCCAGCTTGTGCAGTGGTGGTTGCTTTTCTCCAGGCAGGGCCCATCAAAGCAGCGACCCTCTCTTCCAAGGGTGTCAGTGGGTGCAGATTTGCCGGGCCTCCTCCTGTTCACGTTCTTTCTCGTTTGTTGTGTGCCACCTTCCTCTGCAAAGATGAAAATATAACTTTTTAGAGAGGGTGTCTTTCTGCTGAGTGGGACATGTACAACTGGTCACATTTACAATTGCAATTTCATTCAATAAATGAAAATATTACTTACACTAACTACTTGACCAAGGTCCTGCCACTTCTTTTTGCACTGGCCTCCAGACATCTGGGTGGTCATCATTGCACAGTAATCTTCTGCAAGTTGGTTCCAGCGTTTCTTCATTTGTTTTGGTGAAACTTTTATGTGACCTCTACTGGTGTACAGCTTGTGCCATCTGGCCTCAATCACAATAACTAGTGCCTCCACTTCATTCTATAAGAAATTCTTGGTCCTTGCGCCACGTTGCATCTTGTATTGCAGCTCTGATTTTTCCAATGAGAATTAAAGTTCTCACTTATAACTGGCTCTTTAAAAAATGGCCAAATGCAGACCGGGAGCTGTACTAGGCATGTGCGCCCATAGGAATCACGTCAAAAGCGTCCTTTATTTTCTCGCACATGCGCAGAAGGGGCAGCATCGTTTTTTTGGTGCCAACATTAGTCTCCACCCCCGAAGCTAAAGGACAGGCTGCGTGGTGCCAATTTCAAAATATAGAATGGTGAAACTTGCTACTTTTTTTTGGAGTAGTTGGGGCCAAGAAAAATGGGCGTAACTCTGGCAATACGCAAAAAAGTGACATTGGGGAAAATTGAGCCCTCGGAATGTAGGATGTAATCTATGTCAGATCAGATGTTAAAGCTAAGAATGATTAAGCTGGCCAAGCCTGAGTGCTTGGACCTGTTTAGCGGTATTATCTTAATTTGTTGATTGATTTGTTATTGAAAAATAAATATGCAGCATAATCATTTTTTTCATTGCCTCGTATTAATTTAAATAGCCTTTAACTTGCTGTCTATCACGTCTATGTTAATTTTACCAATGTAGACGATAACAAGATTTTCATACAGAAAGCAGCTCAACAGAGAAGAGTGTTCAGAACTGGTGATTGCAGCACTGGAGTTACAGGACTGATAGGTCCTTCAGCACAGCTGTACTTTACTAATTGGCAGCAACAACTTTTAAAAAATCTCTAAAAGTTTTAGTTTGATATTATCTTTTTAGCTTTGGGTTATCTAGGTTTGGGTATAATTAGAGCTGCAAATCTCTTGTACTTTCCCTTGTATAGTACTGCCTGTTCTCTTTGTCTTTTTATAGTTTATTCATCTCTACCATTCCTGTTCCCACATACTGGATAGTCCCTGAAACTTTTTCTGCCTTCTTCCTTTTTCTTGTTTTAAATATTCTGGAAATTCGGTTGGAGGGTTTTTAAGATGCTAATGTCGGGCGGTTGCTAAATTTAGCACCGGATAATGGTCAGCGATGGGAATCACAAAATTCAGGCCTCCCTGCAAAAAAAAGAATCGGAACAAAAAACACAAAAAACATTCCCTATACATTACTCACCCCAAGTAAAGTTAACTCACAAAAAAAAATACCAATTTCACTTACCTCATGCAGGCACTCCTTCCCTTAGCGCCCCGGAACAGCTCTACATGCCAACTTTCTCTGGTGGTGTCACTACGGGACGCTACATGCCGATACCGGGAGCGTTGCACTCCGGCGATACGCTCCCGGGCGATACTCCTCAGTGCCACCGGTACCGGCACCTTGAATTTGCCGAGCGGTGCTAATGCTGCACTCGCGGCTGCAAACCCTTTAGCGCCCCTGTGGTGCCCCAACCGAATTTCTCCTCCATTTAGTTTAATTGCATGTGGTTCAAATTATCTTCGAAATGCTGCACAATTATTGAAAAGAAATCAGTGCATACTGCTCTGTGGGTTGATACCAGTGCTTCTAGCAACTTTCAAGATGTAATTTATGAAGACATGGACTATCTGAGACCTTCTGTTCTTGTACAACAGAAGGAGTCAGATTTTAAACTTGATCTGCTCCAAGGTTATCACTTTTTAGATTAAGCCCCATCATTGAGTTGCTAAAAGATAACTTTAAAATGTCATGTGTATTTTTGAGAAAGCACTCACAAAGGGATTAGAAGATTAGTCATTCGAAGATTAGAAGTTGCCCTGTGCTTCAGTGGGTAGCACTCTCGCCTCTGAGTTAGAGAGGTTTCTCAAGTCCTTCTCCAGAGATTTGAGCATATAATCTCGGCTAACACTTAGAATTATAGAAATTTACAGCACAGAAGGAGGCCATTCAACCGACCATGTCTATGCCAGCTGAAAAAGAGCTATCCACTATAATCCCACTTCCCAGCCTTGTAGGTTACGGCACTTCAAGTGCATATCCAAGTACTTTTTAAATGTGATGAGCATTTCTGCCTCTACCACTCTTTCAGGGAGTGAGTTCCAGACCCCTACCACTTTCTGGGTGAAAAAAGTTCTCCTCAACTCCTCTCTAATCCTTCCACCAATTACTTCAAATCTATGTCCCCTGATTATTGACCTCTCTGCTCAGGGAATTAAGTCCTTCCTAACCACTCTATCTAGGTCCCTCATCATTTTATACATTTCAATCAAGTCTCTTCTCAGCCTTCTCTGTTCCAAAGAAAACAACCGCATCCTATACAATCTTTCCTCAAAGCTAAAATTCTTCAGTCCTGGCAACATCCTCATACATCTCCTCTGTATGCTCTCCAGTGCAATCACATCTGTCCTGTAACGTGGTGACCAGAACTGTACGCAGTACACAGGCAGTGGCCTAACTAGTGTTTTATACAGTTCAATCATAATCTCCCTTCTGAGAGAGTATAGCACTGTCGGAGCTACTGTTCTTCAAATGAGATGTTGAACTCAGGCACGATCTGCTCTTGTTTCCTACATTACAACAGTGACTACACTTCAAAAGTACCTCATTAGACGTAAAGCACTTTGTTATGTCCTGAGTTGTGAAAGGGGCTTCATAAATTCAAGAGCAGTTCTGACGAAAGATCATTGACCTGAAATGTTAACTCTTTCTCTCTCCGTTGCGCTGCCTGTTTTTATTTCACTTTCTCCTGATGAAAACCACTTGAATGGTGGTTGCAATCGGTCTCAGCACCCTTAAGCTAGGGATAGAAAAATCTCGCCAAGGTGCCCATTCCTGATTGCTGTCCAGTGACTCTTACTGGAAAAATGTGTGTGTGGACATTAGAGCAGGCTTGGTTTTAATGTCCTCTGTGGTTAACTGGCCTGCTGTCTTTCATTGTACAGGCTGAATCATGAAGAATAGATCTACTTACACAAGCTATCAGAAAGCTGCTGGCACCCGTGGAACCCCAACACAAGTCGGCAGCATCAGGAAAGCAGGGGGCGAAAACAGCAAAAAAAAACACCTGAAGGTAGATCTCCTGCGAAAACCATTTGGAAAATAGAGCAGAAACAGCAGGACAACACGCAAGCAGGCCAGCTGTGCTTATTTACATTTCTCAGTGCAGATTTTAAGACACAGCCCGTCTACATTAATTCTCATGCAACACTAAAGTCATAAAATTCCCTAAGATTTGTGTTATATCTATAAATAAGGAAATGGCAGCGACATTAAACAAACTGTATCAGTCTTCAAGGAAGAAGACTCAAAAAATATTACGGAAATAACGGGGAACCAAAATTCGAGTGAAAATGAGGAACTTAAAGAAGTTAGTATTAGTAGAGAAATTGTACTGCAGAAATTAATGGGACGAAAAGCCCACAAATCCCCCGGACCTGATGAACTACATTCTAGGGTTTTATAAGAGATGGCTACAGAGATAATGAGTGCACAGGTTTTGATCTCCCAGAATCCCCTACATTCTAGCACGGGCCCCGCAGATTGGAAGGTACTAAATGTAACCCCGCTATTCAAGAAAGAAGGGAGAGAGAAAACAGGGAACTATAGGCAGGTTAGCCTGACATCAGTAATAGGGAAAATGCTCGAATCTATTATTAGGGATGTGGTAACAGGACGCTTAGAAAATGATAATATGATTGGGCAGAATCAATACGGGTAAGGGAAATTGTGTTTGACAATTTTTGGAGTTTTTGAGGTTGTAACTTGCAAGGTAGATAAGGGGAACCAGTGGCTGCAGTGGATTTGGATTTGCAAAAAGCATTCGATAAGGAGCCGCACAAAAGGTTCGTACCCAAAATTAGGGCTCATGGGATTGGGGGCAACATATCAGGTAAAATGATCAGTGCCTGGGCTTCAGCTATTTACAATGACTTAGTTAAGGGGACCGAATATAATGCATCCATGTTTGCTGATGATACAAAGCTAAGTGGGTAAGTAAGTTGTGAGGACGATGCAAAGAGGCTGCAAAGGGATATAGACAGATTCATAGGCAGGCCCGCGAAATCGAGGAAGACTTGCTTCCACTCTAAAAGTGAGTTCTTAGGTGACTGAACAGTCCAATACGGCAATTACAGTCTCTGTCACAGGTCGGAGGACGCTCCACAGATCTTCACGGTTGACAGTTTGAAAGGCCTTTGTAAGGTCAAAGAAGGCCATGTATAAAGGTTGGTGCTGTTCCCTGCATTTTTCTTGCAGCTGTCGCGCTATAAAAATCATGTCCATTGTACTCCGTAGGGGATGAAATCCACACCGTGAGTGCGGGAGGAGCTCCTCAGCCACAGGGAGAAGACAGTTGAGGAGGATTCTAGCGACTACTTTCCCAGGGAGATTCCTCTGAAGTTGCCGCAGTCGGACTTGTCCCCTTTTTAAAAAATGGTCATGATTACTGCATCTCTGAGATCTGAGACAGATTATGTGTGTCATGTATCCTACATGGTTACTGTGTGCACTATCACAAGGCTTGTCACCAGAGGACACAGCAGTGGGAGACTTGCAGGTTACCTGTACAGGTGTGCCTGGCCTAGTATAAATAGCAGGCCACCATGTGTGATCATCACTCTGGAGTTATCAATAAAGGACTAAGGTCACTGCAGTTCAAGTACAACACATTGCCTCGTGGAGTCATTATCAGAGCATCTAAAGACATAACAATTGGCGACAAGATTACGGACTTTCACACGAAAATGGCTACCCTTGGTATGTTGCAGCAGTTCGCCTATGGTGATGATTGGGATGCCTTTGTGGAGAGGCTCGACCATTTCTTCACAGCAAATGACCTAGCAGGAGACAATCCGGCCACACTGGCTGGCAAGTGCCGAGCTATCCTGCTAACCAGTTGAGGACCCATCGTCTATGGCCTCATCAGGGATTTGCTGGCACCAGCGAAGACAACAACCAAGATGTACGAGGAGCTTGTAACACTGATCCATGAGCAAATCAAGGTGAGCATCCTCACAGCCAGACATCGGTTCTACACCCACTGACGGCCCGAAGGCCAGGAAATCGCAAAATACACTGCAGACCTCAGGGGGCTGGCAGCATTGTGTGATTTCGGCGACCACCTCTCCGAAGCGCTGTGGGACATTTTTGTCATTGGAATCGGCCATGAGGACCTTCTTCATAAGCTACTGTCGGCAGATACCACAGTCACACTGCAGAAGGCCATCTCTGTGAGCCAGGCATTCATGACCTTGACCTACGGCTCTAGGCAGATGACTCACCTTCAGGACTCAAACCCGGCAAATACTGTGCACAGAGTGGCGCTTTTTAGAGACTGGACTGTAGAACGCAAACCTTCTCAGGGAAGAGAGAACAGGCCACCGAGTCCCTTAACTCAGAGTCTGCCGAGGGGGGCTAGTCGAGTAGCCCCATGCTGGCGTTGTGGAGGGAATCACAGGGCTCACCAGCGCTGTTTTAGAGACTATGTGTGTAAAGGCTGCAGCACAAAGGGCCACCTCCAGCAAATATGTAAGAGAAATATAACTCACTGTGTTGATGAAGAGTCTGCAGATGGCGATGAATCCAGCGCAGATTATGAAACGATAGGCAGAGAGGCAGCTCAGCCCCACGATGAGGTAGATAGCATGTTTACCTGCACCACCGAGTGTTTCCCTTTGAGGATGGAAGTCGAGATAGATGGCATTCCAGTCTTCATGGAAGTGGACACGGGGGCGAGCCAGTCAGTAATGAACCAAGAAGCCTTTGAGAGGCTATGGGACAATCAAGCTGAACGACCCAAGTTGGTCCCGGTTCAGGCAAAGCTGTGCACCTACACCAATGAACTTATCCCAGTTGTTGATAGTGCAGATGTAAAGGTACTCCATAATGGCGAGGTGCATAAGTTACCTCTGTGGATTGTTGCAGGTGATGGACCAACGCTACTCGGAAGAAGGTTGATGGAAAAGATCCAACTGGAAGTGGGATGACTTCACCTCTCCAGCGACCGATGTTCTCCACACTCGGAGGCAAAGCAAGCCCTCACCTGAGGTTGGATCCGGCACCAGAGAGCAGACCAGCACAGCACAACTGCGTGGAGATGATCCAGCTGAGACGACCCGAACGCACCTTCCAGGCTCCGGTGGCAGGACTCCGGAGGAAGAAAATCGGATCCAAAGGCGACTTCCCAGCTTCGGTGGCAGAATCCAGGAAGAAGAGGATCACTGCAGTCGACATCGTGGATGGAGTAAAGATGGCACCCAAACCACGAGATGAAGTGCTGAAGAAAAAGATGGCCGCAGCCAGACCACGAGGTGCAGTGTGGATGCAGCAACACGTGGCACCAAACGGAGAAGAGGATTGGAGTAAAGAAAGCAAGGCTCTCTTAAAGGAGGCCTGCTACCCACCACACTTAAAGGGACAGTTCCACATTTTCAAACAATGTAAGAGCAACTGTGAGTTAGATGTAAAATGTGCAATTGATGATCAGAGTTGTGAACATGCAATAAGCAAATAAAAAGGCGCGCAATCGCGATCGGAGGTACAGGATAGTTACAATGAGTAATGAAACGATGTGCGATGTAGGACTTCAACTGCACTCAGTCAATGCAGCGGGCAGACACCCATCGGGAGTACACAGGTGCAGCGAGCTACCCAACGTAGTAGCCTGAGCCCTGGGACCAGAGTTATGCACCACGGAGTGTGGCCACAAGCAGCCAAATACATACGAGCTGCAGAGCAAGCGATCACAGGACGAACTGACTTCAGCTGCACTGTTTGAGGTCAGCACCTCAAGAACATCCTCCCACTCCAGGACAGAGGTTAGTCCTCATCAGCAGAACAAAAAGCAGCTTATCCCAAACAGCACTGTCGGCTCAGAGTATTTATTGAATGGCATAAACTATACAAAAACACTAACAAAATTAAACTATCCCACATACACCCCTTGCCCCCACTATGGTAATTATTTGTGAATGTTATCGTTGGTTGTTACAGTACACTCTGGTATTGTAGTTTGTGGGCTTAGAATTAAAGCTGGAACACCATTGGAGTGCTGAAGCAGCGCTTTAGATGCCTGGACCACTCAGGAGGCGAGCTCCAATACTACCCTGAGCAAGTAGCTCAATTCGTGGTGGTGTGTTCCATGCTGCAAAATGTGGCTATCAGGAGGGGACAAGAATTGCCTGATGAGTCTGACAGTCCACCTCACCAGAGTGAGCAAGAGGAGGACGAGGAGGCGGATGCTGACATTGGCCCAGACAATCAGGCTTACACTGAAGCAATGCCCCTGCTCCCCTGTCGATCGCATGAAAGGACCCATAGTGGCATGATAGCTGCAAGAGCTTTACGTCAGAAACTCATCAATGATCGCTTTGCCTGAAAGAAAGTTGGTGTTATTTACAAGGCTGACACACTGCTGGGTGTGCAGGTGATACATCAATGGTGGGCATCACCTTGGTGACAGTTAAGTGTCATTATACCCTTTGATGTTAAGGAATCACCAGTGTGTAATGGTGCAGCTATCTGAGCCAATGTGCTACAAGGTTTTGTTAAATAAAAAACAGTTAAACCGAACATGAGTCTGAAATCATCAGTATTTCTGTATAAACCAAACCTTACCCCCCCCCCCCCCGCTTCTCCACCCCACCTCTACCCCTTCCACTTCCCCTCCTGGCTACAAGCCG
The DNA here is from genome assembly GCF_044704955.1 of Pristiophorus japonicus. Taxonomy (NCBI): domain Eukaryota; kingdom Metazoa; phylum Chordata; class Chondrichthyes; family Pristiophoridae; genus Pristiophorus; species Pristiophorus japonicus. The sequence continues at coordinate 101,811,500 of NC_091992.1, forward strand.
TCTGGCCAAGGAGCTCCTCAGGCGATGCTTCATTGCGGGGGGGGGAGGGGGGAATGATGACCGAAATGCTGCTTGGATGGATACGGGAGAGCTCGGTCCTGAGGTGGGAACGTGCTCCGAGCCAGAAGCAAGATGTTGTTGCTGGCTCTCATGTGTCATTGGCAATGGGGGTGCAGCACCTTGGGGTGCAGTGCCGCACTCTGGGACCACTGGGAGCCCTCTGCCACCAGTGTTCCTGGCTAACAGCTCTAGGGCCTCCTTCATCCCTTCCATGTTATATCTTATTTGTTGGACAAAAACTCGGTGCCAACTATGTTCTTGGTGCTTAGTAGGCTGTTTGTTCCTGGTGAATCTCCCTCGTGCCTCCCACAACATCTAGACAAGCACACACCACAGCTACACACGCTTTCAGTGTCTCTGAGCTCCCTCTCTCTGTCTCCTCTTCTGCGCATGTCATGATTACCCTTGACCTCCAGAATCATGGGAATCGAGCGTTGCCATGCCATTGCTAAGTACGGCCACACTTTACGGCAGAAGGTCAAAAAAGTTTTACGCTACCGTCCATTCAATATCGCTCACGGTAACATCCATTTTCAAAAATGGAGACTAGGTGCTTTGAGAATGGGCGAGAAGCCGGCAATCTGAAAACCCTTTTTTACCGCCCACGCCGGAAATAACGCCCATTTTTGGGCGATAAGCACAAAAGTGGAGGTTCTAGCCCCATGGATTCGGTGGTCATAATGCACGCATTGATTTTTTGATACATTAAAGTATAATTGTAAACATTCCTAGTACTGGGCACAACTGTGCTCCAGTTAGAATGAAACAGAAACTCAGTTTATAATAATTACAACAGAATTGGCAAGAGCTGAACCGTCAAACTGGTTTGGTGGTTGGAGTGATATGCCGAATCATTTTACATTCCCGCACCGCTCACACTAGGTTTAATGTGCAGAGTAAAATAAGATCAGTCAGAATGGATGTCCTTAAAGGAGATTGACGCATCGGCAGAAATATCGGCAGGCACAGGATACATCGATACCTACTCAAGTATCGTTCGGATATAATCGTCTGTATTTCGCTGGTGGCAAAGCTTCGACAATTGCAAATAAGGTGAACTGATCTCTAATGGATATTCGGGTAGTTTACAGTAGATTGGGACATAGGTGTTTAAGTGAAACGGTCTGAACTACCCAAATGTTTATCTGGTCAATGCATTGTTTAGAAGTGACCCGGTGTTTGTAGAGATCTGTTGAAAGTGGCGCTGCCAGGAGATTCTGGGAAATTAATTGTTTCTGGAGTTCTTGTAAACAGGTTAGCGATGTCTCTAAGATCATTAAACCTGCTTCGTTTCACTTTTTCCTTTCTCTGAATTAAGACCCTGGTCCGTGGAGACACCGATTGCTTTTCAAACACTTATATTTGCAGATACAAGGAACTCCTCACCAGACATCAGGCTCTAAAGGCGTAATTGAAAGTTAATGTCCCACTTCCCTTCACTCAGTCGTTTCATCTGATTATTTAATAGTCGGCATTATACGTTGTACACGAATTTAAAAGCTCATTCTCATTGTGAAAAATGTTTGGCAAAGGTTTTAATATTTTGCTTCTTTGGAGACAGGTGAATAAGCCCCTGAGATCTGTGATATTGAGGTTAACTTCTGGTTTCGGCGCAGGCGGAAAACAGGCGGAGCGGCCACTCGTTAGGCATTTCCATTTCCATTTAATATCCACATCCTTTCCATTCTGGGTCATCATCATAGGCAGTCCCTCGAAATCGAGGAAGACTTGCTTCCACTCTTGAAATGGAGGAAGACTTGCTTCCACTCTTGAAATCGAGGAAGACTTGCTTCCACTCTAAAAGTTCATACGTAACTGAACCGTCCTACACGGGAATTACATTCGCTGTCACAGGTGGGACAGACAGTCATTGAAGGAAAGGGTGGGTGGGACTGGTTTGCCACACGCCCCCTACCGCTGCCTACGCTTGGCTTCTGCATGATCTTGGCGATGAGACTTGAGGTGCTCAGCGCCCTCCTGGATGCAATTCCACCCAGGTGTGGGTGGGGATGTTGCATTTTATCAAGGAGGCGTTGAGGGTGTCCTTGAAACATTTCCTCTGCCCACCTTGGGCTCCCTTGCCGTGTAGGGGTTCCGAGTAGAGCGCTTGCTTTGGGAGTCTTGTGTCAGGCTTGCGAACAATGTGGCCCGCCCAGTGGAGCTGCTCAAGTGTGGTCAGTGCTTCGATGCTGGGGATGTTGGCCTGATCGAGGACGCTAACGTTGGTGCGTCTGTCCTGCCAGGCTTTCCAGTGGACCGGCGTCATGAGCGTCAGTGGATAACCTTTGTCGCCCAGTACCACCCTTTGATTTGCCGTGGTGGTTCAATTACAGCTTGCACTGAGGACTGCCGCAGAATGAAAGAATCGTGAATACTGCCAGGATACCGGGCATTCACCTCCATGATGCGCTGCCTATGGTCGCACACCAGCTGCACATTGAGTGAGGGGAATCCTTTTTGATTCAGCAACATGGCACAGTTGACGCGAGGTACACGCAAAGCAATGTGCGCGCAGTCAATGGCACCCTGCACCATGGGGAAGCCTCTAATCTGAGCAAACCCTTATGCTCGCTCCGCCTGCTTGTCACTGGCAAGAGGGAATGAGATGAAGCTGTCTCTCTTTGTAGAGAGCCTCAGTGACCTTTCTTAAGTAGCAGTGTACTGCAATCTGCAAGATGTTGCTTATATCTCCAGCAGCAGCCTAGAAGAAGCCAGATGTATAAAAGTTCAGAATCACAGTCACCTTGACAGCCACAGGCAATGCGGTCCTTGTCCCGTTCTGAGTTTGGAGTTGTGACTGCAGCAGTTGGCAGATTTCAGTCACAACCTCTCTAGTGAAGCTCAGGCATCTTAATTTTTAGTCATTGCTGAAGTTCAGGTAAGAGAATTGCTCCCTAAACACCCTCTGCGGATATGGCCCCCTGTTGAGAGCTCTTCTCCCCTTCCTCCTCCTCCTTCTTCGACCAGCTTGCCCTGCTCTTTGAGGCCTCTCTTCATTCTCCATGTCCTGTTCAATTACAAGAGGAAGGCCTACCAGGCCACCCATGTCTTGAAGCAACTGGTTTCAGCACAAGCCTTTAACTCACCAAATAAGTACTTCAGCATCAGCCAGACCACGCCCTGTAGACTATTGAAACATTAGACAAGTATTGAAAAGATCACCAAAATGTGTAGATTTCCACCAACATTCAGAAGAAATAATCCAGCAACTAACCTGTAAGCAGTTCTTGCTCCTTTTAAATAGCGCCAGAGCAGGGTCCTTCCTGTTGTTTAACATGGTGTTCAGCTGTGCGAGGTTAAGAGAAGGCATAGGCTGCAGTGTGGAGTTTTATAATGGCCGCACGGGTGTCAAATCACCGTTGCATACTGATTGACATCATGATCTGCCTGTTCTGCATGCTGCCAGTGGTCGTTAGGTGCATGCATGCAAACCCTTTTACAAATATGGCATCCAGCGCACTTCCCAATAGAAGTGTGCGCACGCATCACAGGTGCCATTTTTGAAGCCCAATTTCCCCACCACCTCTAACAACTTGGGACTCCTTCAATACTGCACTGAGATGTCACGGGCACAGGTCTGCAGAAGGGCTTGGACTCGCAACCTTGTTACTCAACAGTAGGAATGCTATCAGTTGAGCTTGAATGTTTATGGCCGAGAAATATCATAGAGGGGTACAGCCTACAAACACTGACTACCTTTGTATGAAATTCCTCGCTCAGGTATTCCAACAGCGCTATTGATCTGATTATTTTAAACAGTTTGAGATGAGAGGAATTTCATATCAACTCATTATGTATTTGCATTAAAATGTCCCATTGTGCAATTTTAAGACTGATGAGCATCATTTAAGAAAATGTAAAATAAAATTTACACAAGAATATATAAAATAAACCTTCATAATTTGTTCTTCTAATGACTACATCCAATATGTACTGCTATAAATAGTCTCAAATTTCAATGTTGATGATTAGTGCTCTATTTGTCCATGACGTCTTATGCTGTGGTTGTTCTGTCTACTTTGATTCTGATCAGCATTTAAGAACGTTATTCATATATTCTATATTTCATTTCTATCCTGCTGGCAGCTCTTAAATATGACTTATTCACACTTTGCTGTAAATTGCAATATTTGTTTGTCAGCTTGGCACTTTGGCCTCTCAGTTAGAAGGATGTTGGTTCAAGCCCTACTGCAGGCTCAAGTATCAGATCTAGGCAGATCGGTCCATTGCTGACAGTTCTTTGAGCTTCCTAGCCTTTCCCCCAGGTGAGCTGCTAAACTGAGGTCATGTTTGCCAGCTCAGTAAATGTAGCATGTAGGGTCAAAAACAAACTGTCTCCAAAATGGATTATTCTCCAGTAATGTGATGTGTATTATTCTAATGTTTTAAACAGGTTTTTCAAAGTCTCCAAAATAAGGATGGCCATTCATTATTTTCCAAACATTCTTTGTTTTATTGTGTTTTACTTCTGCCCAACCATTATAGCAAATGGTGAGTATTACATGGATTCTGCTTTATACAGAATTTCTGTTATGTGCTTCTTTACCATGAAGTGTAAGTGTTAACTGATATTTATTTCAGACAAATTTACATCTGTGCAGTGTGAGAGTCCAGTCACAGGAATATATAACCACAGCACTGTCTTGGTCTGTGAGTACATGACACGAAGCAAGAAGGAATGTAATATTACCTGGCATTACAATCCAGTGAATACTACTAACTGGATCCAAATCCCATGTGCATCAGATAACAAAAATGCTCAGAAACAAAGAAAGTGCCATACAGATTTTAAAAATATATCGTTGATAATTGAGAAGACGGAAATTTCAGACAAAGGGGAATATCAGATTTTACTAGAGTGTGGATCAAGTGGCCACAGTTTTACAGAAGTAAAGCTTCATGTTAAAGGTATGCAAACAAAATCTATTTTCTGTCAACAGAAAGAGAGCAATATTTCAGGTCCGACGTTGAAGGTGAAAACTGAAGTGTTTGTAATTATATCACATCAGTAAAGGAGCGTTTTATATTAGTGGTCTTTTCTGGCCCAGCACTAAGTTCCTAAGGGCATTGGGACATATGATGGTGGTTAAGTACTTGTGATGATGTATCATAGGTAACCGTGCGCTTCTGGAATTGGCTGTAATGTCCCTCAAACGGTCAGAGTTCCGATTCCTGATTGTTGTCAAATGATCCCTTCTGGACAGTGGATGAGGACGATTGAACTTGCCTTTAAGGCCCCTGTGGTTGAAGCTCCTGCCACCACTTACTTTCTGGATTCAAACATGAAGAACGGCCAACCTGGCTGAGGTAATGGAGAGCTGTTGGCACACATATCCCCATGCTCCAGCATTAGTCACTGCGGTTAGTAGAGAAGAGAAAAAGGAATTGAAATAAATCATCTAAAATCGCATAGTACTGTGTTTAGTTTTCTATGTTCTTTTGGTTCAAATAATAAACTTCAGACTTAAATGATGCAGTGAGTAATTTGGAAGCAGGCCATTGCAGTCGGTATAAAAATATTGGGAAAATAGTGTTTGTGATGCTACTGTAAAGATTGGTGTTAATCCTGTGTGATCCAGCTGTACATCACTTCACATTGAGTCACGAGATTAAACTTGTAAAGCATGCTTTTCAGCTCCATATACTGTGCCACAAATAACCAAAATGGACCAAGATGGTGAAAAAGGTCTTGCTTGTACTACACTTGGATATCCGTGGGCACAACTTCACTGGCAAATAGAAAATGGAACTGATCTGGGTGCTAATTCTACAATAATACGTACAGAAGATAAGTTGTACCACATCACTTCTTACATTTCAGTAGTCGGAGATTGGTGTTCCGTAAATTATAACTGCTCTATATGCACTGAAAATGCATGTATATATGCAAGTAAGTTTTGGTTTAATTTACTTCTCATTGAAACACAAGTTTTTTCATGATTTATTTGTGCAACTGACTGCTTACACACAGGAGACAAAATATATGGCCTGCGGTCAGCTGTGGGAAATATTTCGACAAGTGATGCTGACCCAAGAGCTCAGGCACAATAAGGTCATTAGTGAGTTATGGTTGGCTTCAGGTAGAAAAGTAAAGTATACATGGCTGTAGTGCAACAAATATTTCCACATGTGGGTTAGGATGATAGGCTGATGATCTAGGTGAAGCTGAAGGGAAGAATTAGATAGTAGCAATGAGATTATTGTCCTATGATCCTGAACTGTATGGCAGATCGACAGAATTTTATAAGAACAGAAGCGTTATTCCATTTAACGCTTAAAGTCGAGCTTCCTTTAGCATTGTTTGTCCCTTCGAGGCCAGTTGCTATAGACAGCAACATCTTGAGATAAGTTATATTCATATTGTTAATTCAAGTTGGGAGATTCTGAGGTAAATTAGAGCAGTTTGCTTCTCTATAGATTGACAGCAGCTCATGAATGTTATAAGATTGACTCTTTTCAAATTAGTGTTATTTCTTTAAGTGAGAGATATTAGCTGCTGTGGGGAAATCTGGATATCAGCCGGTACTGTAAGGAATGAACTCCTGAGGTTTGAGCTAAGAAATTTCATTGAGATGGAGCAGAAAGCATGTTGATTTGTAACAAACTGGTTCTGTATCTGATGTTGGAGTGCCCACTTTAACACTGCATGCAGAAAGTCGAACAATGTTGTATTCCCAAGCACCAACAACTTTCACCATGAGCAATACAAAATTCAAACTGGGCTCTCCCTAAATTACACAGAAAATCCTCTCAGTAGAATAAAGGCTAAGTACCATCACATGGCACTTAATTGTTTATCATGGTCCTTAATTCAATTTCCATTGGGTCCACAGAACATGAGCTGGTTTATGTTTTCCTGCTGATGGGGCTATCAATAGCTTATAACTTTAACAATGCCACAAAATGGACATCATTTTATTCTTAATAATATATATGTATTAATTAAAAGAAAACAACCAATCTAAGATTCTGCTATCATTTTTAAGGCTCTGGAAGCTTGTGTCTTTGTTTTGATGTTGCCAGCTATCTCCAACATCTTTCTGTACTTCTGAAGCCCCTACTAGGACTGTTGTATCAAGGTGGCTGTCCTGAATTTCTGAGTCACTCCAGATGGTAAGCACCTCATCTCCCTGGTAGCTGGAGAATGGGAAGTCCAGCACTGAGCTTGGGAAAGTGAGAAACTCGGCTGAAAGGCCAGGAAAATAGGAGGCCCAGTGGCTATTGATCTGGTGCGGACAGACGTAGGGAAGGCAGCGCTGGGTGGAAGTTGAAGGCTGGCGATGTCGAGGGGGGACAAAGAGTTGGGATTGGGAGAAAAGTCAGAAATCTGACAGCTGCTGAATGGGGATCAGTTTAAAGTAATCACTTGATCAAAAATACTGATCATCTTGTGGTTCCCACGTGCCATTCAAATTACAAAAAGATACTTCCTCAAATAAGTTATATTTTAATCTAATGGCAATGGTGAACCCAGCATCTATTATGCCACTATTATGCTTTGTCCCAAACAAAGCCCAATATGAACTATCAACATATTTATGCTGCAATTATATAATTACATTTTCCTTTTGCTTATTAAGCTACGGACATGAATAGAATGATTTAGATTCCGAGTATTTTATTCTAAATTTGAAATCAGATTTAAATTGTTAAAGTTTGTAACATTTTTGCTCCTCATTACACTCCAGACAGTAAGCCCTAGCCTCTACTGGGTAAATTCTGTTGCCAACTGACCAGTCATGTTGTTGAAATCCAATCCAGGGTTGAATCGCTGTCATTTGTTCCCTGTTTCCTGTGTCTAAGTACCTCACACCTATTAAATGCCACATCTGGCAATGTGGCCAAGAGCAACAGCTAAGCATCTGAAGGAAGTCCCTATTCAAAGTTAACTGACACTGGCACACGATTCATTTGGCCCATGGCACTGTGATCTCATGAATTCATATAATGCACTGCCTTCCACAAAAAAGTTGTTTGAATTATAGTTTTGGAGGTGTTAGATGTAAGTTGTAATGAAGCATCTCAATTATATATTTGTCATTTCAGGATTTGAGTGTTCTAAAAGTGAAAAAACCTTTCAGTCACCGGAACGAAAAACCAGAGCAGCTGTTGGTGTTCTTTTATCACTGGGCTTCATAGTGCTTTTGGCACTTTTGGGATTTTGTTACTGGAGAAATATAATACCTCAAGGTATAATATCAATACTGATAAAGGAAATGGCAGAACTGTTGTTACATAAGAGCGTTCCAAGATTCTGTTTTTCTGCGCCAAAGCTATATTAAAGTAGGTCTCCCCCCATCTTGCTCTTCCCCCTCTCTGACTCTTGTTCGTGTAAAATTGCACAACCCTCTATGCCTTGTCCAAGTGGCCACTCTTCATGTATCAGTCCAGACAGTAAGCACGATCAGCTATATGAAATGTAAGGCGACCATGGCTGAGCTCAGTCCAGTCTTCTCCCAATGCCAACACACAGTCACTTCTAAACAGCAACAACTTGCAGAACAATGCTTTTAACATAGTAGAACCTTCCAAGGCACTTCACAGGAGTGTAATCAGACAAACATTGACCGATCTAAATAAGGAGACATTAGGTCAGGTGATAAAAAGCTAGGTCAAAGAGGTAGGTTTTAAGGAGTATCTTCAAGGAGGAGAGAGAGGTGGAGAAGCAACGAGGCTCAGAGAGGGAGTTCCAGAACTTAGGGCCCAGGCAGCTCAAGGCGCAGCCACCAATGGTGGAGCGATGAAAATTGGAGATGCGCAAGAGGCCAGAATTGGAGGAATGCAGAGTTCTTGGAGGGTTGTAGGGCTGGAGGAGATTGCAGAGATAGGGACTATCGCGGCCATGGAGGGATTTGAACATGAGGATGAGAATTTTAACTTTGAGGTGTTGGTGGACTGGGAGATAATGTCGGGTCAGTGAGCACCAGAGCACTGGGTGAACAGGATTTGGTGCTAGTTAGGATATGGGCAGCAGAGTTTGGAGGAACTCAAGTAGGGTGGAAGATGGGAGGCCGGTGAGGAGAGCTTTGTAATTGTTGAGTTTGGAGGTAACAAAGACATGGATGAGGGTTTCAGCAGCAGAAGGGCTAAGACAGGGGCAGAGACGGGTGATATTACAAAGGTGGAAATAGTTGAACTTGGTGATGGAGAGGGTATTCCAACTGAAGTCAGTAAATAGCAATCAGCAGATGGAATTTTGATTGATTTTTGCCCACCTTAGATGAAAGGCACTGAGTCTAACTGTAATGTCCCATTGCTGCTCTGGCTGAGTACAGCTGATTTAATTCAAATCACTACATGGGACCATCTGGTCTATATTATGTTCTACTGCAATGGATGTTGCATTGGGTCATCAAGGGCGCTCCTTCAAATGTGCCAAATTATCTTACTAAGCTCGGGGGAAAGACGACAAAGAACTGATTTTCTGTGTCCATATTTTATTTTTCAAAGCATAGTTTTGTCATTAAGCTAAAATCTTATCAATAACTTGAAAACCACCTCTAAAATAACACTATTTGGAGCTTTAACATTGTAGACTGATCCACTTCCTAACTAATAGATAAGGAGTTGGAAATTCGGTCTTCTGCCAGCTTCCAGCGCCCCGTTGGGACATTCGGTGCCGGTATCATCCGGGAGAAGTGAGCCGGTATTCAACGCTCTAGGTTGCGACACCGGCTCGATTTTTGGATTGCGCCCAAACCATAGTGCTCCGTAGAGCGCCCTGGTACAAGCGCCTGTGAAAGCAGGCGTTCCAAGCTGTAGCGGCCACTGTGAGGTAAGTAATGTCGAAGTGAGGTAAGTGTAGTTATTTTTTGTGATTTATGTTGTGATGGCGTGAGCTATGTATTGGGAATGTTTTTGGTGCGGGTTTTTCACGTTTTTTTTCCTCCGAGCCTCTGTTATGGTGCTCCGTGCCCAGCTCTTTAGCGTGAGATTTTCCTTGCTCAGCCGGCCTATCACCCTAAAAAAGGTGTGCAACGCCTCCCACATGCCCCGCTCCAGGCCCAGCTGATGAATTTTGCGGCGGCAGACGCAAACCATTTACTGCCGCAAAATTTACTGCTCCGCTCGGGACACCTCCCCAACTGAGGCGCGACCGAATTTCCACCCAAAGGTCTTGTTCATGATTTAATAACCAGAAAGAAGAATTGATGGAAAGTTTTTCAACATGGGATTTTATGAATGCAAACTAATGTTAATATAAAAGTTACTTGAATGCTAATGTTTTCATTTTCTCAGAAGCATACATACGGGCACGATTTCAATCAACAGCCGCTAATTTAATAGGTATCTAAATTTTTAAGAATACATTTTATAATCTGAAATAAGAAATGTTATTTTACTTTTTACTAATGAGCCTTCTTTCCAACAGATGATGCAGAATGAGGAAGGATGGAATTGAAGTGCGATGACCTTGCATGATCGTAACACTAATTTTCAGCCTGCCTAATCGCAATGAGAATATGCGTCATTTCAGATTCTGCCATTCTAAATACTTAATAGAAATTCTCCTGTTCCTAAAAAGTGTATGAGCCTATCTTATGAAAATGGTCAATATAATGACCCCTGTGAACAGATTTCTGGCTACATTGAGCAGTGCCAGCAAATCACCATTTAGTCCACTAATCTGCAAATTGTTGTACTGAATATAATAAAGACTGAACTGTGAAAAGGACAGAGAATAAATGAAGAGAAAGCACCACGGAGGAGACAGAGCAGGAACAGAGCTGGAAGTCTGAAGGTCATGATCCAGCCAAAGTGAATAAAAAATGCAATCCTTGCCAATTGTACACCTCTTGGAAATGTGATGATTCATAAAATAAAATGGCATCAAAATACCACACCATTTTCAGCATGTCTTTATTGTAAGGTCAGGGGGCTCAATTTTCCCCAAAGTATTTTTTTGGCGTACTTGAAGAGTTGCGCCCGATTTTTTGGGGCCCAAGTACGCCAAAAAAAAAACTGTTGTAAGTTTCCCTGTTGGATCTCTTGATTTTGGCGTGGCCCAACCCGACCTTTAGTTTTGGGAATGGAGCCTTGATATGCGCCAAAAAGATCAGGCTGCCATGGTAACCAAAGTGAAGCATACAGCCACCTCCCAACACATTAAAAGAATTGAAAAGCACATAGCACCAACTTACCCTCAACCCCGCCCAAAGGTTGTCCGGTCTCTCTCTCTCTCTCGCTCGTTCTCTCTTGAGCCTCTTCCCATCTTTCCTAATCTAACTCTATCAGCATAACCCTCTATCCCCTTCTCGTTAATATGCTTGTCTAGCCTCCCCTTAAATGCATCTATGATATTCACTTCATCCACTCCCTGTGGTAGTGAGTTCCATGTTCTCACCACTCTCTGGGTAAAGAAGTTTCTTCTGAATATGCCTGTAGGCTTGCCCATTAACAGTTCAGACCAGTTTACTGCGGTCAATTTATTTCTTATCCCTTCGACGTCTTCCTTACTTAAATTTGAAACCTTGGATTGTGACTCTCCCCTTTCCCGTTCAATTCTAATATCAAATTCAATCATATTATTCTCAAAATGCTCCCTTTTGTCAGATTGTTAACTAATTCTAGTTCATTACTTATCACTAAATCTAGTAATTGGGCCTGAATTTGCTACTCGAGTTTTGCATCTTTTCCATTTCCTTAATTCTATCCATACTGCTTCCACTACGTGATCACCCTGACTGGAATCCCTTCTTTCTATTGCAGTAATTGTGCCTTTTAGTAATATTGCTGAGGAATTCATCCAGTTTGGTATCACAACAAAGTAGCAGCGAGACAGGGCCTCCAATTTTACTGGTTTGCGTTCATGTTGCTTTACAAACTCCGACAGACAACTGAAAGGACTTCCAATCCCTGAATAAACAGATTCTGTGTGACAACACGTAAAGGAACCTGCCTGTCAATATCACCTGTTCTGCAAGTTGTCACAATGCACTCATCCTTTGGAATGCAACCCTCCCTGAGCCCTTCAAGGGAAAACAATCACATCAGTGGACGGTTTGTGGATGACGAGCCTGAGCTCCTCTTCACACCACTAAGAGCTGTGCGAACAGCAGCAGAGGAGCACAGCAATGAGGACCAGGCCTCTAACAGCTTGCTCATTAAAAAAGCGGATCCTGAGAAATCTTCCTTTAGGACTAGGTGCTAATTCAAGAGAATATATTTTCCACAAAAGCACAGTTTGTAGTGTGATACTCTATCCAATAGTTTATCAAATTGAACAGCCTCAACAAGTAAAAGCAGCTCTTAAATTACTTAGAATCAGGTCTGTTCATCTCAATGAAGTGTTTCTATGATAGAAACCATGAACTTAGAAACTGACCTGCTCAGGAAAGTTATGAGCTATTGAATGGCAAATAATGAATATCTCACCTTTTATTACAGTACAGAGCAAGTACAAAGTATTGTTCTATGGCCCCATTTACTTCTAATGTAGAAAGGTAACTGACAATTTATTTAGATTTCACAAAAAATACTAATTATATAGTTGCAAAGTATCTGTTGGAGTTAGGTCCTGAACAGTTTACCAACATTTAATAGTGCAGAACTTCAGTTTGTTGGTTAGTTGGTTGGTGTTCTGCTTGTACAGTGAAGTTGCACTATTTTACCTTATACATTATTGCCTTTGTAAGAATACCATCAGTCACATATATAAATCCATATACACACAGATGTTAAGAAGAGTCGGAATGCTTTCTTGCAAGACTTCAACTCTGCTTTATGCAGCAGCCAGAACCACTTCCATTCATAGCTGGACTCGAGAATGTTTGGTGCTCGGGGGAGTGAAGGTTGATCTGACCTAATGTTTATCAGCAAAAACACTGGCACATGGACCAGGTCCCCAAAGGCTAGAAATTCGTCTCGGGCAGTAGTGCCCAACGGCCGCCCATTATACTCAGCGCCTGATATTCAGTTCCATTGCAGACAATAAGCTGAATATATAACAGGCAGCTGATCTGATACTGGCCTTTGCAGTACCGCCCGAGATAAACTTCTTGACCGAAGTGTCAGTGTGAAATGTTTATGCTTGGCATATGTGTAACTGGTTGATAGATTATAAGCCCGGAATATTAGTTCAAATTTGTAATAGGACAAATATTTGAATTAGTAAAACTAAAAAAAATTCGGAAGAACTTGAGACAACATTTGTACAATAACCACAGTGCCGAGCTGAGGGAGTGCTGCATTGTTGGAGATGCTGTATTTTGAATGAGACTTTAAACTGAGAAACCCTCTGCTCTCTCAAGTGGACGTAAAAGATCCCACCGCACCACTTTGAAGAGCAGCGGGGTTATCCCCGGTGTCCTGGCCAATATTTATCCCTCAATCAACATAACAAAAACAGAGTATCTGGTCATTATCACATTGCTGATTGCGGGAGCTTGATGTGCACAAATTGACTGCTGCGGTTCCCACATTACAACAGTGATTACATTCCAAAAAGTACTTCATTATCTGTAAAGCGCTTTGAGGCGTCTGGTGGTCGTGAAAGACGCTATATAAATGTAAGTCTTTTTTTCTTTATAACCTCTCTGAAAGGGCAATAAAGGGAAAGTACATATAATACTGACTTGTGAAAGGGGTGCAATTTTCCTACAGGGAACGAGTGGGATTTCTGATATTACACAAAGCCAGGGTATTTCCCACAGAGTTGCTTTCAGTTTCCTGTGCTATGTATAACGCAGTTCAACCGGTCTGGATCCACCGTACATTACTTCCTGGAGCATTATATTAAGAAGGAGTTTGTGGATTAACTGTCCATTAACTGCAAGTTTAACAGCGCTGCTGGTGGGGAAAGTTCGGTGACAGTTCAGACACATTTGGGTTCTTTTTGATCGAAACTCGTTGCCAATTCGGCTGCGATTCATTTATATCGAAACAGAAAGTTTAAAGACAAGAAAAGAGGGAAAGCGGGAGAGAGAGAAAGCAGTTTGCTGTGCTCCATTTCAGCAGCACCATTGCGCAGAGAGACAGTGGAGGAGTTCCCGATCACTTGGCTTAGTGTGTGCACTGACACAGGGTCACAGGTGCTTTCCCAGACTGGAGAGCCGACAGTCCCACTCGCTCCCCGCGGATCCCAGCGCTCGGTTCCGGGTTCACCTGAGCAGCTGCACCGTGCCGAGGTCCCGGAATCATCACCAACAATTGTCAAGGCCTCGGGATTGAACTGACTTTTCTTGGGTCAATTTGAACCCCTTCTTCGTGTTGAACTGATTGGATCTCCGCATTTTGGTTGGAATTAAGGTACAATCTGACATTCAAAAATTTAAAGCATACTACTACCTTGATACTTTTGTAAATCATTGTGTGTGTGTGTGTGTTTGGGTGAATATATCTATATATGTCTGTATATGTGTGTATGAATGTATGTGTGTGTGTGTGTTTGGGTGAATATATCTATGTCTGTATATGTGTGTATGAATGTGTGTGTATGAATTTATGTGTGTGTATGTATGAATGTGTGTGTGTATGTGTGTTTGGGTGAATATATCCATGTCTGTATATGTGTGTATGAATGTGTGTGTATGAATTTATGTGTGTGTATGTATGAATGTGTGTGTGTATGTGTGTGTGTCGGTCTCAGTGGCTGGGTTTGGGAGGGTTGCTATACTAAAATCAAAGGTAAATGAGCCCCTATATTCTGGGCGTTATAACATCAAACAAATAAGCATCTGTGAGCAAACTATCTCTCAGTAATCTCTGATATACTATTACTTTGGGTTTAATTCTCAACTTTATTTTCACATTTAGTAGTTAAAAAGCCCGAATGTTTGGAACGAGGAACTGCTTCTTGCACTTGCAAAATAATTGAGGAAAATTGGGGTAAGGGATTGGGGGAGAGACGTATTAGTTTGACAGAAATACATGCAGTAAACGGTTTTAAAATGTCAGTACAACCAGCCTCACTATTCCTGGAACTAGAAAGGAGAAAACGCAGCAGAGATCTCACTGCTGGTTTCTATATCAAATAACTCGGACTGGAAAGTAAAATGCTAAAAAAGAAAATAAATTACTTTAGTGCAGTCCATCGGTTTCTGTGGGTCCATTAGAGGGCAATAGTTACATAGAAATCTGTATTGCTGCTTATGTCAGAAACAGCAACAGGTTTACCTTTTAATTACCTTTTGAATTGGTGCAATGTGGACATTAGCCACCTGACTGACTAAAGTGTGCAGTAAAAATGCTGAACTGGCTTCGCCTTGCAGTATTGGATCATTTCTTGGGGACATAGCTCAAAAAATGTAACCCTGCATTATTAGCACCATGCACCGCATGCACTATAGATTTTTTTTTATTCGTTCCGGGATGTGAGCGTCACTGGCAAAGCCAGCATTTATTGCCCGTCCCTAATTGCCCTTGAGAAGGCAGACAATGGAACTGCTGTTAAACACAGAGATAAACTAGAAAAGTATTAGCATATTTATATAAGTATTTACTGATTGTTCATTGTGTTTATCCAGTAAATGCTGAACTGTAGAGAGAACAGGAAGGTCTGAGGTTTAATCCCTGGTTGTTGAGCTCGAGAATTATCCTGGTTATTCAGTTGTGATACACCCTGCAATGGAATAACCTGCCAACATTCACGCCTCCAATTAGGATTGCCACTGGGAGAGCAGGGAACCTCCATGAAAAATCTGCCCTTTTATTTCAGGGCATGCACAGTGAATAATGGCCATTTGGGTGATGTGTCAAAAACCAATTAGTGCCAGTGGAATTGAATACTCTCTCTCGTGGAGTCAATGACTACAGAGGAGGAGGGCAGGGGAGAACACTAGCTTGAAAAGAAGTGCTAATAATAAAGGAAGCATGGAGTTATTACATATTTCATTCACATACTTTGTCAGTTCACAGATTCTGGCATTCTTGCTGTGAGAATTTAGGAAATCACTACAAAATGAATTTGCTAGTTTTAACAGTAACTTGTAAAACAATTTGGATCGTTCAAAACTTTCTAGCAACACAAATGTATCTGATGTGATTTTTAGTACAGTGATAGTTATTTGAGATTCCTGCCAAAACCTAACTAATGATACACAAGAAAAGTTAAATCAGATTTGATTAGATTGCTGAGTGTTTAATGAATTTTCTATGTTGTCCTTATATCAGCAGGTGAACTGAAGTCTGGAAATGGGTTCATACCATACAATAAGTCTGCTTTCTGTCATCTTATACACAAGCACACCCTCTGCACAAAGTAAGTACTGAACTGCTTCTCAGTATATAATTCATTCATGACCGATTGCCATTGAGGTAATCTGAGTTAATGAAAACTATTGTTTTTCAGAGTTCGTGACTTTAACGTGTAACCATTCAGTGACAGGAATATTGAATGAAGACACGACATTACCATGCACATTCAAATCAATAATGGGGAAAACATTTAATGTCATCGAATTGAGTAAATATAGAGAAGGTGGAGAAGCAAAACATGTTTTTAACTCAAAGGAAAGTTTCAGAGAAGCTCAGGATCGAATTAAACTACTTCATCAAGATTCACAAGACATATCACTGGTAATCCAGAAAACACAACTGTCAGATAATGGGACCTATCAATATTATTTGGAAACTTCTGCTGGTTACAGAACTCAAGACATCGCACTGAAGGTTAAAGGTGAATAAAATTTTACTTTCTCTGTTATTCTTCATTGTAGAATATTGGTTACCTCAAATTGGCAACAAATTCCAGCTTTATTCAAATCCTATAAAACCTTGATGTGTGAGTTAGGCAAACAGGCATATAATAATGAGGGTCATGTTTAGGGAGAAAAGAAAGAATGATCATGCATATTGATAGCACCTTTCATATCCTCAGAATATCCCAAAACATATTCCAGCCACTGATTGCTTTGAAGTACAGCCAATGCTCTTAAGTAATCAATCTCATCAGCAAATTTGCATAGAGAAAATATCCAAAATCAGCAAATGACTGAATGAATGATCAGCTCACCTGTTCTTTGGTGGTGATAGTTGAACAACAAACGTTGGCCAGGATACCTGGAGAACATGTGCCCATGTTTCAATAGTGCCACAGGATTGTTTCTATCCACCTGAGAAGGTCGATGGGGATCCCTATTTAATATCTCATTCAAAAGATGACATTTTCAACAATGCATGCACTCTCAGTACTGCATTGAAGTGCCAGGCTAGATGATGTTCCCATGTGCATAGTAGGAGTTGAATGTACAGCCTTCTAACTCAGAAGTGTGATTGGTCCCAACGCAAAAGCAAAATACTGCAGATGCTGGAAATTTGAAATAAAAACAGAAGATGCTGGACATACTCAGCATGTCAGGCAGCATCTGTGGAGAGAGAAACAGAGTTAACATTTCAGGTCAATGACCTTTCGTCAGAACTGGAACATTTTATAGATGCAACAGGTTTTAAGTAAGTACAGAGGCAGAAAAAGTCGGGGGGAGAAAGAACAAAAGAGAAGATCTGTGATAGGGTGGAAGGCAGCAGTGATTAAATGACAAAAGGATAATGGTGTGAGGCAAAAGGAAATGGTAATGGGAAAAGCAAAGAAACAAAACAGGGTTCTAGAGGAGCTGTAAATGGCAATGGCAGAATCATTGCCAGCACCTGCTGTCCGACTAAATGGCAGCTGTGTTTATGATCTGAAATTGTTCAACTCAGTGTGGAGCCCGTAAGGCTGTAAAGTGCCTAATCGAAAAATGAGGTGTTCCTCGAGCTTCCATTGAGCTTCATTAGAACCATGTAGGAGGCCGAGGACAGAAAGGTCGGAGTGTGAGTGGGACAGAGAATTAAAATGGCAATTGAGTCAAGCTAAAACATTCATCTATTTTCAAAGAGCAGCAACATTAAAAAAATAGAAACTCCCTTTCAATAACATGATTTTGTCATGCTGCTGAAAGGTGCAGTGGCGAGTGAACACTACAGTATTTTTTATGAATTACAGTTGAAGAAAGCAATTTCTTATTCTCCATTTTTAATATTGTTTATCACGGCAAGTGTGTTAGTTAACATGGGCATTAGACTGCCATATATTATGGTGGCTATTGGGATTTATAAAATCCTGCTTCATTCCTTACCTATCCATACTAAATAAGCAATAAGATTAGTGTAAATCGAGCACTAGATTGGCAGAGGACACAGATGTACTCCAGAAAAATATGCAAGATGTATGTACAAGCTACTTTCTAAATTAGACAAAAAGATAAAAAGAAAGGTGCAGCAGAATCTGAAGCTCCCTGAACAGTTTCAAATTCAGGTATTCAGAAATCAAATCAAAATGTAAAATTGGTACCATGATATGTTTTCCTCTATCACTAACCCTAACCGAAGCTAACCTAAATGTAACCAGACTAATGTCATAAATTTGGGAATTATTGTTTACCAAGAAGTGGTGTTATTTTTTGCTGGATGGGACAGGGCAGTGTTAAAGCTGCCCCTATATTATTCTACAGCTCACATTATATTATTAATAATGTAATTGTTTTTTTTTAGCTCCATACAATTTGCCAGAAGTGACCTTATTCCCAAATCTCACAAGAACAATGAGAAGAACAAACCTTACTTGTGAAACGACTGGATACCCACTAGCTCAGATTCACTGGTTTGTCTATGATAAAAAGAATCTCACATTGGAGGCTGAAACTAATAATGTGACAACACCACAGGGGCTGTTCAAGATCACGAGCACTCTTCCAATCAGAATAGCAGAAAGTGCCCTGGAAGGTTATTATACTTGTGCCGTGTGGAATGAGGAAGAGCAGAAATACGAGGTGCAGAAACACTTTCCAAGTAAGCTCATAGTATTTATTCAAAACAATCTCAGAAAATGGCTGTTTAAAGAATTGGTTTTGTTTCTATTTGTTCACAAGATGTGAGCAATGCTGCAAGGCCGTAATTAATACTCCTAACTATTTGCCCCGAGAAGGTTGGGGGGGCTTCTTTTTAAACTGTTGCAGTCCTTTTCCTCACAATGTTGTTTGAACTTCAACATATTTATTGCTAATTAATGCAGTCAAAGAGGATAGAAATGTATTACATTATTATGCATACAACGGTTGAAGCTGGAATTTATAATTACGTTTTTCTCCGAAAATTTTCAGTTCCAGTCTTGGATGCATCTAATCAAAGTCGCCAAAGTGAAGGGAAAAAGAATAAGGTCCTCACAGCAGTCTTTGTCATTGTTGCAGCACTTTTATCTGGAATAGCCATCTTGATATTTTTGCGATTCAGGAGAAGATTCCGTCCAGGTACGATGCTTGTGTAAATGTTTCTGATTTCATCTAAAACTTTTGAGTCTTTATTGCATAAATTATGACATCGCCTTATGTTTTAAAATACTTTTGGTGAGCTCTTTTTTTGAATAAGCCCATCATCTGGCAACCTGATCATTCAGTTTAACCATACATTGTGCCAATGGTACAAGTTCCAAGGCTGAATAAAAAGAAAGTTGCAAGAGAATCTGAAGCACTCTGAACAGCTTCTGTCCTTCTAATTTGCCTCCCAGAGTTGCGAGACTAAGATAAGATTGGTTTGGCTGAACCACTGGAAGTCAAATACCCTTGTCTTACTGATCAGGAAAACGTTTACTGAATAGTTTGCTCAAGTGACATCTAGAGGCGTGTAAAGCTATGAATGTTGCCTAAATTAGTTACAATCTTCAGATATCCTTATGTCGTAGTTGGGTAAACTAGTTGGGTTCAGAGGGGGTAGATAATGAAGCCATGTTTCACCTCCCTATCCATCGTTCCAACCGAGAGAAGGAAGAAAAGCCCCAGGTGATTCATGCTAAGCTGCTCTGGTGCACCTTCTATTGAGCCATATCTGGCCATTGAGCAGCATTGGAAGAGGTGTGTTCCAAGTCACAAGTTCCAAGTTATGGTGTTTGGTATGTAAAAAGGCAAATGGGGGAGGGGAAGGAAGGAAGCATTCTTTAAGTAGAAACTGGAACTTTAAAAAATCAATTCTCCAGTTGTGGGCACTGCTGTCAATGCTGGCATTTATTGCCCATCCCTAGTTGCCTTGAGAAGGTGCTTATGGGCGGGCCTTCTCTTTTGTAGTTTGATACAGCTGTATGGCTTGCTCGGCTAATTCAGAGGGTAATTAAGAGTCAACCATGTTGGTGTGAGACTCGAGTCATATATAAGCCCACACTGAGTAAGGACAGCAGGTTTCCTTCCCTAAAGGACATCAGTGAACTCGTTGGGTTTTTATGACAATGTTCTCAAAGTGACTGAATCTTCATGGTGATCTTTACTGATACCATCTTTTTTTTCTAAACTGAATTCAAATTCTCACAATGTAATAGATAGGATTTGAACTCATATTCTTTGGATTACTAGTCCAGGTTTTTGGATTAGTATTGCGACAACATAACCAAGACAATACCGTACCCTGCTGATCAAGAGGACTGAAATCTTAAATATAGGATGGGCGGCTACACTTATTTTGGATCCCATTGGTTCTAAATCATTTTTATGTTTGGAGAAAGGAGTAGGAGAAATTATTGAATCTTAATTTGGGAAAATGTAAGCATTGTTTATAACTGTCAATATTATCACAATTGTACAGAAAGTACTGACTTTCTTATACGTGATTAGAAGTTTTGGAATTATAAGAAATAAGGAACTGTTATTTTTCACAGCTGGAATTCAAATTAGATTTTGTGTAGCAGAAATAATTAATTTTTTTTTTGCTTTTATTTCAGCAGTTAGGAGAGAATCCAAATTCGTAATGGTAAGTGTGATTTCAAACATCAGCTTATTTTTTGAAGGATTTGTGTCACTGTTGTCATATGTTTCATAATTTTTTTTTTCTTTTAACAGGTACCAAGTGACTAAAAGGGTGAATGTTAATAGCGTCAAACTGAATAATTCTTATTTCTACTTGTGAAGAATGTACTGACATCAATGTCATGGACTACTTTAAGAACATTTTGTGACATGATGCTTCAAATGTACAAACCACCCACGTCTTTTCGTATAATGAAAGTTGAATTTACACTGCACAGATTATTTCAAGCATTGTCACTTTCCTCTCCAATGAGTAGCTGGAAAAGCAACTAAATGCAGTTACTGTCCAGGATAATAAACCTGATTGACCTGTGGTGCTTCGCTGAACTCTTCACTGTTAGTTTTGTCTATAAAGAAACAATGGCACATATTGGTTGTCTACTACATCACTGGGTCGCCAAACAGAAGGCTGCACATGAGAGAGCTTGACCTTCCATCCTGGCTGGTGTCATTCAAGGAATATCATTACTTTACAGCTGGGACAGCAAATGGATCAGTGTGTGACATCACTACACGATGTGAAAGGGGAACAACATCTTAGGCCCAGTTGTACTTTGAAAATATGCTTCCTGTTGGTTGATTGCAGAAATATCGTGACAGGGTTTGTGTGCTGAACTGTACTTCTCTCTGAGTAAAAGGGGAACTGTGGGTGTAGACGGCTACATTGCAAAACTGAAGTAGAGAGAGGATCACCATATTTTCAAATTCTGCAAATGAACAATTATATTTACACATTAGTGTTGCCTGTAAATTACTTTAATGTAAATCAAATTGATCTTCCACTTTTTCCTCCGACATATTGATTTCCTACTTTGTCCATAACACAGTTTTAGCCATTTGATACAAGTCAATAAATGTCCAATTTTATTGTAAAATCTGATTTGACTAAAATGCTGCATTGTATTGTTTGGTGACTAACATAAGTAAATACATTTCTCAAAAGCATTAATGATTTTTTTTACTTTGTCACTGTTTTGTCAATAGATTATGTACAAAATGACGTATCTTGTAAAGTTTAATAAACATGGTTATCATGTTTCATGCTTTGTTCATTAGCTAAAGTTCGAGACTATTTTTCCTGCAATAGATATATCTGTCTCCTTAAAAGAAAAAAAGAAAGACTTGCATTTATATAACACCTTTCACCACCACCAAATGTCCCAAAGCGCTTTACAGCCAATGAAATACAGTCACTGTTGTAATGTAGGAAATGCGGCAGCCGATTTGTTCCCACAAACAGCAATGTGATGATGACCAGATAGTGGGGCCGAAATTTAGCCTCCCGATAAGGCGTGCTACCGCCGGAATGCGGCGGCCACGCGGAGGTGTCGAATGGCGACCGATTTTTAGTCGAATGGCCACCGCTCGCGAAATTCACCTTGGTGGTTTTTCCGGTGGACGCCACTTACGTCCCATTGCTGCCGAACCTACTAAGTGCGTCATCAAAGCGCGCACCGCCACTCTCCCGCCCCAAAGTAAAATTTACCTCACAAAATCTTGTGGCTGCCGCACGGTGCCCCCGACAATTTTCTTTGTCGGTGCACTGTGCTTGCAGTGTGTGCAAAATGGCAGTGCGGCCCCATTAAAGGGGAGGGCGCACTGCCACGGCCGCCATTTTATTTTTCTTTATCGGTCAACTGCCTGGTCGGCCCGACAATTATGCCCCCAGGTTCAGTCGGGCCGCCAACAAGCAGCCTGGTACCCCCTCTTGCGTGCTAGGCTGCTGGCCCGACTGAAACCCTCTCTGGTGGCCCAGTGGACCTAACTTAAAGAATCGCAGAGCTCACAGCGGCCCTCCCTTTAAGTGAGGGGTAGAGATGTAGTGACGCGCCAGCGTGATGACATCATCAGTTCTACGCTGATGAGTGACAGTGGCGGACAGTCCACCTGCCCCCACTTCTGCCCCTCTGATGACCGATCTTCTGCTCTCCACCCCACTTCTGCCCCCATTATGACTGACTTCTGAAAAAAAAGACAAAGAGATGAATTTCGCGCAAGAGTCATGGCGGTGAAAACACATCAAACACGGTAGGTGCGTCCCCTTTCCGGTCGGGGTGAATTTTGGCCCCAGTCTGTTTTAGTGATTTTGATTATGAGATAAATATTGGCCAGGATACCGGGGATACCTCCACTGCTCTTCTTCGAAATAATGCCATAGGATCTTTTATGTCGGCCTGAGAGGACAGACGGGGCCTCGGTGTAACGTCTCATCCAAAACACGCTACCCACGACAGTGCAGCACTCCTTTAACACTGCATTGGAGCGTCAGCCTCGATTTTTGTGCTCAAGTATCTGGAGTGATACTTTGAACCCACAACCTTCCGACTCAGAAGCAAGGGTGCTATTATCTCAGCCACGGCTGACACAGTAAAACTAATGGAATTGTAGTCGGCAGGAGACGAACCTGTGTGGGAGACCCCAATGGTTTCTAATCCATCACCTTAACCACTCGGCCATGACTACTTGGTATAGTAATTACAGCCAATGCAGTGTAAGAATCTCTAGTAAAACCTTATCACAAAGAGATTTGTGAAATAACAGAGTCTCCAATTTATGTGAAAACCGCACTAAAGTCTTGGAGGAGTCTGAGCCCAGTTTTGTCTTAATATAAGCTAACTTTGATGGGCCCACAACTATATCATAATGAGCAATCATTAGTGCTTTCCTGATATTCCTGAAGAGGAGATTAATTATTCAGAGCTTGTCAATTAAGAATTTCATCAACTCAGTCCTAGTTCATGCAAATTTTGCATCCTGCCTTTGGAAAATGTATGCTTTGAAGATCATTATCTTAGTACAAACACTTGGATAGCTAATTTCATACATAGTGTCACTTGTATGTTGTTAATAGCTTCAGCTTAACATATCCCTCCCTTCCCTCTCTAGAAGGCATTGACTCCTTGCTGTGTAATTGTTACATGGTTATCCATCCATCTCTGGCAACTTGCTAACATGATCTATTACTCCTGTGTCGGCCCTGACTATGAATGTTAGCAGGTTAATTATCAATGGGAGGTTTCAGAACCAAGCCTGACACTAAAGGGTCAATTTTAACTTTGCGTTACTGGGCCTATATTGGCCTCAACATGGGGTTTGTAGTCAACATCCCGTTAACACCGATGCTTTGGTCCCCGCCATTTTTACAAGGGCCTACCCTTGGTTGCTGAAGCACCTGTCTGTTTCAGACAATTGACTCATTATAATATATAAATCGGGATCCAATGACCAGGAAGGGCATAGGACACCAATTGCCATTTTATGACAGAACTGATTGAGTGGACGTGTGCACATTTTATTGCCTCCACAGCCAAAAATGTCTGAAAACATAAGCTTTGAATAATTTTGTGTCCAATACTCTTTCTTTCGTATGACGGGAAAAGCTTACTATGGCATATGGCAGAAGTGCCCCTCCAGGCCAGACAATAATAATCTGGCCAACTGGTGCACTGGGTTTCACTCTATTCACCCACACCGCCCACCACACCGGGATTACTCTCCCACCAGGGCTTACCTTGGCTGCAGGCCGGGCCACATGATACAGCACCAGTCCAAATCCAGCGATCTGCAGCCTGTTCACATTGCTTCTATTTAAATGAGGGCCCGTCCCTCAAAATGGCTCCATCTTTCACTGCCGGAGCAGGTGCTCCACCGGTCGACTGCTCAATAGATCAACTCTAGCCCTTATCCACCTCTCGCAGCAGTCCTGGCCAATTCTCACCACAATAGTGCAGGGGTGCTGAGGGCAGTTGTGATCTGCCCACTCCTACCCCAGCTGAGAACAGCTAACTGAGCAGAAACTTTCTCCCTCATGTCCGCCCCCTGCACTATCCAAGCTCATTCCAGCTGAGACCTACCTGCTGCTCCCTCCCTTAGCTCCATTCCCACTAAACTCTTGATCACCCAGTCTCCCTTCCTGCCCCATTTATGCTTAACATTGTAAATATCTCCAATAAGCGAGAGTCTAACCACCTCGGCTTGACATTCAATGGCATTACCATTAGCGAATCCCCCACCATCAACATCCTAGAGGGTCACCATTGACCAGAAACTTAACTGGACCAGCCACTTAAATACAAGAGCAGGTCAGAGGCTGGGTATTCTGCGATGAGTGTCTCACCCCCTGACTCCCCAAAGCCTTTCCACCATCTACAAGGCACAAGTCAGGAGTGTGATGGAATACTCTCCACTTGCCTGGATGACTGCTGTTCCACCACCACTTAAGAAGCTCGACACCGTCCAAGTCAAAGCAGCCCGCTTGATTGGCACCCCATCCACCACCTTAAATATTCACACCTTCCATCACCGGTGCACGGTGGCTGCAGTGTGCACTATTTACAACTTGTTTCTTGACAGCACCTCCCAAACCCTCGAACTTTACCAGCTAGAAGGACAAGGGCAGCAGGTGCATGGGAACAGCACCACCTCTAAGTTCCCCTCCAAGTCTCACACCATCCTGACTTGGAAATATATCACCGCTCCCTCATCGTCACTGCATCAAAACCCTGGATCTCCCTCCCTAACAGCACTGTGGGAGTACCTTCACCACACAGACTGCAGCGGTTCAAGAAGGCGGTTCATCACCACTGTCTCAAGAGCAATAAATGCTTGCCTTGCCAGAGATGCCCCTATCTCGTGAATGAATTAAAAAAATGTTTTATTTCTCTTCAGCAATCAAATCTTCTAGTTTTATTTCAGGAAATAAAATCACCAAATAACAATCTCTGTCTGTGACTGTGGTACATTATTCTACCTTCAGGACCTTCAACCTTCGACAGAATCAACCATACCATCCTCCTCCACTGCCTCCACTCTGTGCTCCAGCTCTGCGGGACTGCTTTGACTTGTTTCAACTCAGCTTCTAATTCCGATTTGGGGCTTGAGTTGACTCCACAGTAGTGCGGAGAGTGACTCTCTGGATTATAAAAAAAGTACCAACCATTATTTTTTCTCTTTAAGCAAAAAATACTTGTAGAAAGAACATCATGAAGATTATTTTCAGTAGGCAAGTTACAATTTTAGAACTAACATTGTCTTTTAACTTTTATATTGATAGATCTCATTCCAGCTAATGAAATGACTGCTGGGCAGGCCACATGGTCTGCATGCCAGACACGAGACTCCCAAAGCAAGCGCTCTACTCGGAACTCCTTCACGGCAAACGAGCTAAAGGTGGGAAGCGGAAACGTTATAAGGACACCCTCAAAGCCTCCCTGAAAAAGTGAACATCCCTACTGACACCTGAGAGTCTCTGGCCAAAGACCATCCTAAGTGGAGGAAGTGCATCCGGGAAGGCGCTGAGCACCTTGAGTCTCATCGCCGAGAGCATGCAGAAATCAAGCACAGGCAGCAGAAAGAGCGTGTGGCAAACCAGTCCCACCCACCCCTTCCCTCAACGACTATCTGTCCCACCTGTGACAGGGACTGTGATTCTCGTATTGGAATGTTCAGCCACCTAAGGACTCATTTTAACAGTGGAAGCAAGTCTTCCTCGATTCCGAAGGACTGCCTAT
Organism: Pristiophorus japonicus; assembly: GCF_044704955.1. NCBI lineage: Eukaryota > Metazoa > Chordata > Chondrichthyes > Pristiophoridae > Pristiophorus > Pristiophorus japonicus. The sequence goes on from NC_091992.1 coordinate 101,837,835, forward strand.
GATGATGATGATTGGGCTTGAGCTCCATCTAGTGTTTTCATTGAACGAAGAGGTAGATTTTCTTCAATGTGAGAAACTAGCTCCCGCTTGCTGGAATTAAAACGGAATATCAAATTACGTTATTGAAATGTGTTTAGAAGGAGGATTTATTGATCATATTCTTCTGGGTGATTCATGATTCATGGTTCATCACAAAGCAGTGCGCAAAATTCGGTGACAGCTTTGGCAATTCGGCTGCTATCCATTCATATTGAAACAGAAAGTTTAAAGACGAGGAGGGGGGAAAGCAGGAGAGACCGCAATTGCTGTTCTCTATTTCAAAAGCACCATTGTGCAAAGAGACAGCGGGGAAGCTCCCGATCACTTGACTCAGTGTGTACTGACACAGGGTCACAGGCGCTTTCCCAGACTGGAAAGTATGTCGAGCCGGCAGTCCACTCGCTCCCCGCGGATCCCAGCGCTCGGTTCCAGGTTCATCTGAGCAGCTGTACCGTGCCGAGATCCCGGAATCATTCCCAACAATTGGCATGTTCTCGGGATTTGAACAGTGACTTTTCTCGGGTCAATTTGAACCCCTTTTTCGTTTTGGATCTCCGCATTTTGGTTGGAACGAAGGTACAAACTGATATTCAAAAACTTAAAAGTTTGTGGGTGTTTGTATTTGTGAATGGATGTCTCCGTGTATGTGAATAGGTGTCGGTTTCTGTGGCATGGTTTGCGAGGGTCGCTGTACTAAAATCAGTCATAAATACATATTGGGCATTAAAACAGTAACTCACATCAAACAAATGAGCATCTGTGAACAAGCTATCTCTCAGTAATCTCTGACACATTGTTACTTTCACTGAATTATATGAAAGGTTGCAATTTTCTAACTTTTTAACAGTTTAAACGCCTGGACGTTTGGAAGTAGTAACTGCCTCTTGCCCTCGCAAAATAATTGAGGACATTATCATCGACAAATACTTTGGTTCTGTTTTCACGAAGGAAGACACAAATAACCTTCTGGAAATACTAGGGGACAGAGGGTCTAGTGAGAAGAAGGAACTGAAGGATATCCTTATAAAGTGCAATTGTGTTAGGGAAATTGATGGGATTGAAGGCCGATAAATCCGCGGAGCCTGATAGTCTGCATCCTAGAGTACTTAAGGAAGTGGCCATGTGGATGATTTGGTGATCATTTTCCAACTGTCTATCGACTCTGGATCAGTTCCTATGGACTGGAGGGTAGCTATTGTAACACCACTGTTTAAAAAAGGAGGCTGAGAGAAAACGGGTAATTATAGACCAGTTAGCCTGACATCAGTAGTGGGGAAAATGTTGGAATCAATTATTAAAGATGAAATAGCAGTGCATTTGGAATGCAGTGATAGGGTCGGTCCAAGTCAGCATGGATTTATGAAAGGGAAATCATGCTTGACAAATCTTCTGGAATTTTTTGAGGATGTAACTAGTAGAGTGGTCAAGGGAGAGCCAGTGGATGTGGTGTATTTGGACTTTCAAAAGGCTTTTGACAAGGTCCCACACAAGAGATTGGTGTGCAAAATCAAAGCACATGGTATTGGGGGTAATGTACTGACGTGGATAGAGAACTGGTTAGCAGACAGGAAGCAGAGAGTCGGGATAAACGGGTCCTTTTCAGAATGGCAGGCAGTGAATAGTGGGGCACCGAGGGCTCAGTGTTGGGATCTCAGCTCTTTACAATATACATCAATGATTTAGATGAAGGAATTGAGTGTAAAATCTCCAAGTTTGCAGATGACACTAAACTGGGTGGTGGTGTGAGCTGTGAGCAGGACGCTAAGATGCTGCAGGGTGACTTGGACAGGTTAGGTGAGTAGGCACATGCATGGCAGATGCAGTATAATGTGGATAAATGTGAGGTTATCCACTTTGGTGGCAAAAACACAAAGGCAGAATATTATCTGAATGGCGGCAGATTAGGAAATGAGGAGGTGCAATGAGACCTGGGTGTCATGGTTCATCAGTCGTTGAAAGTTGGCATGCACGTGCAGCAGGCGGTGAAGAAGGCAAATGGTTTGTTGGCCTTGATAGCTAAGAGATTTGAGTATAGGAGCAGGGAGGTCTTACTGCAATTGTACAGGGCCTTGGTGAGGCCTCACCTGGAATATTGTGTTCAGTTTTGGTCTAATCTGAGGAAGGACATTCCTGCTCTTGAGGGAGTGCAGCAAAGGTTCACCAGACTGATTCCTGGGATGGCAGGACTGACATATGAGGAGAGACTGGATCAAGTGGGCCTTTATACATTGGAGTTTAGAAGGATGAGAGGGGTTCTCATGGAAACATATAAGATTCCGACGGGACTGGACAGGTTAGATGCGGGAAGAATGTTCCCGATTTTGGGGAAGTCCAGAACCAAGGGACACAGTCTTAGGATAAGGGGTAGTCCATTTAGGACTGAGATGAAGAGAAACTTCTTCACTCAGAGAGTTGTTACCCTGTGGAATTCCCTACCGCAGAGAGTTGTTGATGCCAGTTCATTGGATATATTCAAGAGGGACTTAGATATGGTCCTTACAGCTAAAAGGATCAAGGGGTATGGAGAGAATGCAGGAAAGGAGTACTGAGGGAATGATCAGCCATGATCTTGTTGAATGGTGGTGCTGACTTGAAGGGCCGAATGGCCTACTCCTGCATCTATTTTCTATGTTTCTATATTTTTATGTCATCATCATCATAGGCAATCCCTCAATATCAAGGAAGACTTGCTTCCACTCTAAAAGTGAGTTCTTAGGTGACTGAACAATCCAATACGGGAACCACAGTCTCTGACACAGGTGGGACAGACAGTCATTGAAGGAAATGGTGGGTGGGACAGATTTGCCGCATGCTCTTTCCGCTGCCCGCGCTTGTTTTCTGCATGCTCTCGGCGACGAGACTCGAGGTGCTTAGCTCCCTCCCAGATGCACTTTCTCCACTTAGGGTGGCCAGGGACTCCCAGGTGTCAGTGGAGATGTTGCATTTTATCGAGGAGGCTTTGAGGGTGTCCTTGAAATGTTTCCTCTGCCCACCTGGAGCTCGCTTGCCATGTCAGGCATGCGAACAATGTGGCCCGCCCAACAGAGCTGATCGAGTATGGTCAGTGCTTCGATGCTGGGGCATGCTGGGAAAATTAGGTAAAGGAATTACAAGAAGAAGTTAATAATTTTGCAGAAGGGGCATAAAATTGGCAAATGAATTGCAACATAGTTAAGTGTGAGGAATTACATTTTGGTAACAAAAATATGGAAATCACGCATTATTTAGAAAATAAGAATCTAAATGCGGTAGAGGAGCAAAGGGATTTGGGAGTGCAAATACACAAATCGTTAAAAGTTGCAACACAGATCAATCAGGCCATAATAAATGCAAACCAAACACTTGGGTTTATTTCTAGAGGGATAGAATTGAAAAGTAGAGAAGTTACGCTGAACTTGTATCAAACCTTGATTACACCACATGTGGAATACTGCATGCAGTTCTGATCACCATATTATAAAAAAGATTTCGAGACAGTGGAGAGGTGCAAAAAAGATTTACAAGGATGATACCAGAACTGTCACGCTATACTTTTCAGGAAAGAATGAACAGGGTAAAAAGTGAAATGCTAATAGAGAAAAAAAACACGTAAATGCAGTTCATTCCTTTCTGTGGCTCCATTAGAGGGCTCTAGTAACATAGAAATCTGTATTGCTGCTTATGCCAGAAACAGCAACAGATTTATGCTCCAGTTACCTCTTGTGTTGGTGCAATGTGGACATTAGCCTCCCCATTGACTTAGGACGTGCAATAAAACTGCTGAACTGGCTTCACCTTGCAGTTTGGGACCATTTCTTGGGGATATAGCCCAAAAAATGTAGCCTTGCATTATTAGCACCATGCACTGCTTGGACTATAGATGCCCCACATTTTAAACCTTAAATTATACACTCAGACAGCTGATGGAACTGCAGGGAAGTGTTCAGAGATTGTTACATGCAGAGATAAACTATAAAAGCATAAGGTGTAAAGTATAAAGTACACTTGAATGTGTCTTTCCTGATTGTTCATTGTGTTTATCCAGTAAGTAGCTGAGTTGTAGAGGGACCAGGATGGTCTGGGGTATAATCCCTGGTTGTGGAGCATTAGAATTGTGCTGCACCCTGTGATAGAATAACTTAATCCTGGAATTTACACTGTTTCTCCAGGGTTTCCACAGATCTTCCACTGATGTTACGGTGGGAGATCAGGGAACCTCCATGAAAATTCTGTCCTTTTATATCAGGGCTCGCACAATGAATAATGGCCATTTGGGTGAAGTATCAGAAACAAACCAGTGCCAGTGGAACTGTATCCTCTCTCTCTCTTGATCAAAATTAATGACTATAGAGGAGGAGGGTAGGGAAAAACATTAGCATGAAAAGAAGTACTAATAATAATTGAAGTATGGAGCTATTACATATTTCATTTGTATACTGTTGTCAGTTCACAGATTCTGAGCTTCTTGCTGTGAAAATTGAAGGAAAACTCTACAAAATGCACTTGGTAGTTTTTGGATTGTTCAAAAATTTCTAGCAATGCAATTGTATCTGATGTGAATTTTAGTTGTTTGATACATAGTTATTTGAAATTCCTGACAAAACCTAACTTATGATACACAAGAAAAGTGAAATCAGCTTTGATTAGATTGCTGAGTGTTTAATGATTTTTCTGTGTTGTCTTTATATCAGCAGGTGAACTGCAGTCTGGAAATGGATTCATACCGTACAATAAGTCTGCTTTATGTCATTTTATACACAAGCGCAGTCTCTGCACAAAGTAAGTACTGAAGTGCTTCTCAGTATATAACCCATTCATCATCGATTGTCATTGAGGTAATCTAAGTTAATGAAAATTATTGCTTTTCAGATTTCGTGACTTTAAAGTGTAACCATTCAGTGACAGGAATATTTAATGAAGACACTGAACTCCTATGCACATTCGAATCAACAACAGTGAAAACAATTAGTCTCGTCGAACTGAGTAAATATGGAGAAGGTAATAGAACAAAATCTGTCTTTAACTCAAAGGAAAATGTCACAGGAGCTCAGGGGCGAATTAAATTACGTTGTCAAAGTTCACAAGACATATCACTGGTAATCGAGAAAACACAACTGTCAGATAGTGGGACCTATCAATATTATTTGGAAACTAATGCCGGTCACGTCCATCAAAACATCACACTGAAGGTTAAAGGTGGGTAAAAGTGTATTTTTCCTGGTATTCTCCTTTGTAGAATATTGGTTGCCTCTAATTAGCAACAAATTCCAGTTTTATTCTAATCATAGAATCAAAGATGATAAAGGCTCATTGTCTCCGTGCCGGCCAGAAAACAGCTATCGAATCTAATCTCACTTTCCAGTTCTTGGTTCGTAGCTTTGTAGGTTGCGGCATTTCAAGTGCATATCCAAATACTTTTTAAATGTAATGAGGGTTTCTACCTCTACCACGCTTTCAGGCAGTGAGTTCTAGACCCCAACACCATCTGAGTGAAAGAAAATTCTCCTTATCTCCCTTTTATCAATTACTTTATATCTATGCTCCGGCTGCGGCAAATAGGTCCTTCCTATTCACTTTATCTACTCCCTCATAATTTTATACACCTCAATTAAATCTCCCATTAGCCTCTTCTGTTCCAAAGAAAACAACCCCAGCCTATCTAGTCTTTCCTCATGTCTAAAATTCTCCAGTTCTGGCAAATTCCTTGTAAATCTCCTCAGTACCTTCTCTGGTGCAATCACATCTTTCCTGTAATATGGTAACCATTACTCCAGCTGTGGCCTAACTAGTATTTTATACAGTTCTGGCATGATCTCCCTGCTCATATTCTATGCCCAGGCTAATAAAGGAAGGTATCCCGTATGCTTTTTTAACCTGTCCTGCTACCTTCAAGGATCTGTGAGCATGCACTCTAAGGTCCCTCTGTTCCTCAATACTTCTCAGTATCTTATCATTTATTGTATATTCCCTTGCCTTGTTAGCCCTTCCTAAATGCATTACCTCACACTTCTCCGGATTGAATTCCATTTGCCACTTTTCTGCCCACCTGACCAGTTCATTGATATCCTCTTGCAGTCTATAGCTTTCTTTCTCAATATCAACCACACGGCCAATTATTGTATCATCTGCAAAATTCTAATTATGCCCCCTACACTGAAGTCTAAATAATTGATATATACTACAAAAAGCAAGGGTTCTAGTACTGAGCCCTGCGGAACTCCACTGAAACAGCCTTCCAGTCACAAAAACACCCGTCGACCATTACCCTTTACTTCCTGCCACTGAGCCAATTTTGGATCCAACTTGCCACTTTATCTTGGATCTCTTGGGCTTTTATTTTTCTGACATGTCTGACATTGTCAAAAACCTTGCTAAAATCCATGTAGACTATATCAAATGCGCTACCTTCAACGACCCTCCTTGTTACCTCCTTCAATCAAGTTAGTCAGACATGACCTTCCCTTATCAAATCCATGCAGACTGACTTTGATTAAGCCATGCCTTTCTAAATAACGATTCATATTGCCTCTCAGAATTTTTCCAATAATTTGCCCACCACAAGGTTAGGCTGACTGGCATGTAATTACTCGGTTTATCCCTTTCTTCCTATTTAAACAACAATATAGCATTCACAGTCTTCCAGTCTTCCTGCACCATGCCTGAAGCCATTGAGGGTTGAAAAACAATGGTCAGAGCCTCCACCAGTTCCTCCTTTGCTTCTCTTAACAGCCTGGGTTACATTTCATCCGGTACTGGTGATTTATCTACTTCCAAATATGCTAAACCCCTTAATATTTTCTCTTTTACTATGTTTATTCCATCTAATAGTTCACATTCCTCCTCCTTAATTACAATGTCTGCATCGTCCCTCTCTTTTGTGAAGACAGACGCAAAGTATTCACTAAGAACCATACCCACATCTTTTGTCTCCACAAACAGCTTATCTTTTTGGACTCTAATAGACCCTACTCTTTCCTCAGTTATCTTCTTGCTCTTTTTCTATCTATAAAACATCTTTGAGTTTTGTTTGATTTTACTTGCCAATATTTTTTCATGCCCTCTCTTTGCTTTCCGAATTTTCTTTTTAATTTAACCCTGTACTTTCTATATTCCTCTAGACTTTCTGCAGTATTGATCTCTTGGTATCTGATGAAAGCTTCCCTTTTTTTCCTTATCCTACCCTGTGTACTTCTTGTCTTGCTGGGGGCTCTAGATTTGGGAGTCCAACCCTTTTTGTTTGTGGGAACATATTTGCACTGAACCCTCACAATCTCCTCCTTGAATGCCTCCCACCGCTCTGACACCAATTTAACTTCAAGTCGCTGTTTCAAGTCCACTTTTGCTAAATCACATCGCAGCTTAGTAAAATTGGCCTTTCCCCAATTGAGAACTTTTACTCCTGGTCTATCTATGTTGTTTTCCACAACTATATTAAATCTAACTGAATTATGATCACGAGCACAAAATGCTCCCCCAAGTATACCCCTTCCACCTGCTCAGCTTCATTCCCTTAAACTAAGTCTAGAACTGCCCCCTCTCTTGTTGGGCTTGCTACATACTGATTAAAAAGGTTATCCTGAATGCATTTTAGGAATTCTGCGCCTCTCTATCTTTTACACTGATTCTATCCAAGTTAATATTCGAGTAGTTGTAATATCCTATTATTACTGCCCTATTGTTTTTTTACTTCTCAGAAATTTGCCTACTTATTTGCTCTTCTATCTCCCTCTGGCTGTTTGGGATCTATAGTACACTCTCAGCAGTGTGATTGCCTCTTTTTTGTTCTTCAGTTCAACCCATATGGCCTCGTTTAATCATTCTTCTAACATATCATCCTCTCTGACAGGTGTAAATGATTTTTTAACCAATATTGCAACCCCACCTTTTTTTATTCCTCTCTCTATCTTGTCTGGAAACCCTGTAACCAGGAATGTTGAGCTGCCATTCCTCCCCTACTTTAAGCCATGTTTCAGTAATAGCTATGCTATCATACTTTCATATATCTATCTGTGCCCAGAGCTCATCTGCCTTGTTCATTAAACTCCTTACATTGAAGTATATACCATTAAGCACTGCCAAACTGCTTCATTGTCTATTTTCTAGCCTATGTTTCCTCTGCCTTCCAAACTCACTTACTAATTTTCTGCCTTCCATTTTCAGTTTTGCTTCTCTCCTTTCTGAATTTACTCTCAGGTTCCCATCCCCCTGCCAAACTAGTTTAAACCTTCCCCAACAGCACTAGCTAACCGCCGCCCCCATGAGGATATTGGTCCCAGCCCTGTTGAGGTGTGACCCATCTGGCTTGTACAGGTCCCACCTCCCCCAAAGCCAGTCCCAATGCCTCAGGAATTTAATGCCCACCCTCCTGCACCATCTGTCCAGCCACGCATTCATCTGCTCTACCCTCCTATTTCTATACTCATGAGCACGTGGCATTGGGAGTAATCCAGAAATTACTACCTTTGAGGTCTTACTTATTAATCTCTTTCCTCGCTCCCTAAAATCTGCCTGCAGGACCCCATCTCTCTTTCTATCTATATTGTTTGTACCACGACCTCTGGCTGTTCACTCTCCCCCCTCAAAATGTCCTTCAGCTGCTTAGTGACAGTCTTGATACTGGCATCAGAGGCAACATATCATCCTGGAGTCATGACTGTGGCTGCAGAAATGCCTGTCTGTTCTCTTAACTATTGAATCCTCTATCAATATTGCTCCTCCTCCCTCCCCTGCAAGTCAAGAAGCACACAGGCTGTACTCCCCAGAGGAACCATTATACTAGTTAGGGAGCAATATATACTCAGGGACTCCTGTACTACCTGCCTGGTCCTCCTTGTCTGTCTGGCGGTCACCCATTCCCTCTCTGCCTGCACCCGCTTTAGCTGTGGGGTGACCACCTCCTGAAATGTGCTATCCATATAGCTCTCAGCCTCGTGGATGCACTGCAGTGATGCCAGCTGCTGCCTAAGCTCTGAAACCTGGAGCTCGAGCTCCTCCAGCTGATAATACTTCCTGCACATGTGAATGTCCAGGACACGGGAAGTGTTCAATGGGTCTGAGGTGCCCTGCCATGCCTTTATTTAATAGACTATTTCTCAAAAATAAACTTCGATTTGTCCCTAATTTGGACCAGAAAAACTCACTAGCTACTGTCAGCTCCTTTCCTTGTTCTGACGTAATTTTGTGCTTTTTAATCTCTCTGCCTGACATTCATGGGCCCTCTCCCCCGCTGCTTTATAGTCTAAGTACTTGATATCTTCCCCACCAATCCTCTCCCTCCGCAGCAGTGATGTCACTTTTCTCAGATTCTCGGGTTCCTCTTGTGCTCTCACTGACTCTCTGCCGCTGATTGACCTGCTTTTATTTGTTGTCTTCTCGCACTTTTTAACCTCAGACTCACTCTCTCTGTTAATCCTTAAAAGCTTGACGTATGAGTTTGGTAGACAGCATCTTATAATGAGGGTCATGTTTAGAGAGGAAATAAATAATGGTTGTGTATTTATATAGCACCTTTCACATCCTCAGAACATCCCAAAACATATTACAGCAACTGATTGCTTTGAAGTGCAACCAATGCTGTTATGTAATCAGTCTCAACATCCAACTTGCATATAGAAAAGTTCCAAAAATAGCTAGTGACTGAATGAATCGTCAGCTCATCTGTTTTTTGTTGGTAATGGTTGAACAGCAAATATTGGGAGGATACCTGGAGAAACCAGTGCTCATGTTTCAATAGTGCCACGTGATCTTTTCTATCCACGTGAGCAGGTAGATGATGGGGAGTGGGGGATGGGGGGCTAAGGGGGGGGGCACAGTTTAATAACTCATCTTAAAGATGACATTTTCAAAAATGCACGCTCTCTCAATACTGCATTGAAGTGCCAGGCAAGATGATGTTCTCAAGTGCTTAGTAGGACTTGAATCTCCTGAGGCAGAACTTGGATTGGACCCAACTAATATTTTATCAATTTTCAATCAGCAGCAACATAAAAGAGCGATAACTTCCTGTTCAATCACATGATTTTGTAATGTGGAGAGGGATTCCTATAATTATTTTTTTTGGATGAATTGTTGTTACTCTGGGCATTGCAATCAATGTTTATTCTCTGTTTTACATATTGTTCAAACATTGAAGCCAGAATTTTTCCCGAAAGAAACGGGTGGATTTGGAGCATGGGGGCAGTTAAAGTGTTTCAAATGGGATTACCGACCTGACCCCGCCTCCCACCCTCTCACCTCCAGTTTTGATGGAGGAGGAATGGGGCGGGGCAGGCGACCAGTCTGCCCCCAGGGGCAGTACATCAATTTAAATATTATAATGAGGCTGGTAGCCTCTTTTTTTCACCTCCATGTTGAATTTAACTGCATGTGGACTTGTTTCACACAATTCGTGAATCACGACGGTTAAACCGAGGTGGGGACTGCTGGATCCAGGGACCTTCTTTATCCAGGGAACCTAGCTAACCCCCCCCCCCACCCCCACACGATTGGCGACCCCCTCATGAGGCCTCCGATCATCTTCCCAGACCTCCAATTCCCACCATGGGGCCTCCCCCACCCACCCCATGGATGATATTGAGGCCGGCCATAATCCTCTGGTGACTAGCCTTGAACCTCTCTCTCCTCCCACCCCCCCCACTCCCGCTGATCCCCAGCCAACCCACGCCCCTACGCCCCATCCCACCCCCCGTCCCCATCAACACCTGATCCTCCGATTCTCCTCCTGATCCCTGGCCGACTCCAATTCCCGAACTCCGGTTGACCTCCTTGTCAAGCCCCCGCAACCTCCGAGCCCTTCCCGACCACACTGAACCCTGAACCTCCAAACCCCCCCCCCCCACCACCCCCATTGATCCTCCAAAACCTGCCCCTGCCGATCCCCGAGCTGCCCGATCCCCGATCCTGCCCTCCTGTGATCCACGATCCTCCCCCGCTGATCTCTGACCCCCCCATCCCCTGCCAATCAATGACTGAGTCAGCCGATTCCTAACCTCCCCCCCGCTGCTCGATCCCTCCCCCGGACCGACCCTTCACTCCATCTCCACATCTGAGGCCTACCTGCCCGCAGCCAGCCCCACAATTTGGCAGCAGTCTGAGGCCTCACATTCAAATCAGGTCCTGCTCTTAAAGTCAGCAGGGCCTGTGGGAAACTTGGCTTCCTGGGTTTCCCGCCCACCTCAGTGGCTACCCCCCACCCCCTGATGAAAATTCCAGCCTGCAAGTGTGTTAGTTAACATGGGGGTTAGACTGTACCACTTCATTTATGGTAGAGTTTATAAAATCCTGCTTCATTTGTTACCTTAAGCAATTAAGCAATAATATCAGCGCAAATCCATCACTAAATTTACAGAGGACACCATAAAAATATGTGAGATGTATGTGCAAACTAAATTAGACAGCCCTAACCTAAGGTAACCTAAATGTAACAAGACTAATGTCATAAATCTGGGAATGATTGTTTACCAAGAAATGTTGTTATTTTTTGCTGGGTGGGACAGGGCAGTTTAAAAGCTGCCTCTATATTATTCTACAGCTCTCTCTCATTATATTATTAATAATGTAATTGTTTTTTTTTAGCCCCATACAGTTTGCCAGAAGAGACCGTATTCCTAAATCTCACACGAACAATGGATACAACAAACCTTACTTGTGAAACAATTGCATACCGACCGACTCAGATTCACTGGTTTGTTGATGATGAAAGGAACCTCACACTCAAAGCTAAAACTAATAATGTGAAAACCACACAGGGGCTGTTCAAGATCACCAGCACTCTTCCAATCAAGGTAGCAGAGATTGCCCTGAAAAGTAATTATACTTGTGCCGTGTGGAATGAGGAAGAGGAGAAATACAAGGTGCAGAAACACTTCCAAAGTAAGTTCAAACACTTCCAAAGTAAGTTCATTAGTATTTATTCAAAACAATCTCAGAAAAGAGCTGTTTAAAAAATTGGTTTTGTTTCTATTTGTTCTCAAGATGTGGTCAATGCTGCAAGGCCGTAATTAATACTCATAACTATTTGCCCTGAGAAGGTTGGAGGGCTCCTGTTTAAACTGTTAGTCATTTTTCTCAGTGTTGTTTAAACTTCAACATATCTATTGCTAATTAAAACAGTCAAAGAGAATTGAAATAAATAACATTATTTTGCATTCAAAGGTTGAATCTGGAATTTACAATTAATTATGTTTTTTTCCCCCAACTTTCAGTCTTGGATCTACCTAATCATGATCAACAAAGTAAAAGGAATATGGTCCTCATAGCAGTCTTTGTCATTATTGGAGCACTTTTTTTTGTATTAGCCATCTTGGTGGTTTTGCGATTCAGGAGAATAAGGCATTCAGGTATGATGTTTGTGTAAAGTTAAAGTGTTTTCTGGTGTTGTTTAAACTATTCAGTCTTTGGTACATAAATTATGACATAATCATATATTTTAAAATACTTTTGGTTAGGCCTTACTTCGGGCTAAATTTTCACCACCATTCTGTTTTATTGGCCTGCACATTTTTTTGAGCAGACTAAGATCTGCAAGTTTCACCTAAGTTTCTGCGCCATTCTAAAGTAGGTACGTCCGATTTTTTAGTTCCCAATTTTTTTACGTCATTGGGGGCGGAACCTGCCGGGTGTGCTATTTCTGGCCATTGAAGTGAGTTTTTGGCCAAGTACAATATTTTTCTAAAACGTCGCACTGCACTCTACTGAAAAACCTTCCCTGCACTTAAGGAAATCGGCGCAGAGAAGAGAAAATTGGCGGAGGGAAGACGCCATTGTTTCAGCAGAACTGATGACATAAAAACATAGAAACATAGAAAATAGGTGCAGGAGTAGGCCATTCGGCCCTTCTAGCCTGCACCGCCATTCAATGAGTTCATGGCTGAACATGCAACTTCAGTACCCCATTCCTGCTTTCTCACCATACCCCTTGATTCCCCTAGTAGTAAGGACTTCATCTAACTCCTTTTTGAATATATTTAGTGAATTGGCCTCAACAACTTTCTGTGGTAGAGAATTCCACAGGTTCACCACTCTCTGGGTGAAGAAATTCCTCCTCATCTCGGTCCTAAATGGCTTCCCCCTTATCCTTAGACTGTGTCCCCTGGTTCTGGACTTCCCCAACATTGGGAACATTCTTCCTGCATCTAACCTGTCTAACCCCATCAGAATTTTAAACGTTTCTATGAGGTCCCCTCTCATTCTTCTGAACTCCAGTGAATACAAGCCCAGTTGATCCAGTCTTTCTTGATAGGTCAGTCCCGCCATCCCGGGAATCAGTCTGGTGAACCTTCGCTGCACTCCCTCAATAGCAAGAATGTCCTTCCTCAGGTTAGGAGACCAAAACTGTACACAATACTCCAGGTGTGGCCTCATCAAGGCCCTGTACAATTGTAGCAACACCTCCCTGCCCTTGTACTCAAATCCCCTCGCTATGAAGGCCAACATGCCATTTGCTTTCTTAACCGCCTGCTGTACCTGCATGCCAACCTTCAATGACTGATGTACCATGACACCCAGGTCTCTTTGCACCTGCCCTTTTCCTAATCTGTCACCATTCAGATAATAGTCTGTCTCTCTGTTTTTACCACCAAAGTGGATAACCTCACATTTATCCACAATATACTTCATCTGCCATGCATTTGCCCACTCACCTAACCTATCCAAGTCGCTCTGCAGCCTCATAGAATCCTCCTTGCAGCTCACACTGCCACCCAACTTAGTGTCATCCGCAAATTTGGAGATACTACATTTAATCCCCTCGTCTAAATCATTAATGTACAGTGTAAACAGCTGGGACCCCAGCACAGAACCTTGCGGTACCCCACTGGAATGCCTGCCATTCTGAAAAGTCCCCATTTACTCCTACTCTTTGCTTCCTGTCTGACAACCAGTTCTCAATCCATGTCAGCACACTACCCCCAATCCCATGTGCTTTAACTTTGCACATTAATCTCTTGTGTGAGACCTTGTCGAAAGCCTTCTGAAAGTCCAAATATACCACATCAACTGGTTCTCCCTTGTCCACTCTACTGGAAACATCCTCAAAAAATTCCAGAAGATTTGTCAAGCATGATTTCCCTTTCACAAATCCATGCTGACTTGGACCTATCATATTACCTCTTTCCAAATGCACTGCTATGACATCCTTAATAATTGATTCCATCATTTTACCCACTACCGATGTCAGGCTGACCGGTCTGTAATTCCCTGTTTTCTCTCTCCCTCCTTTTTTAAAAAGTGAGGTTACATTGGCTACCCTCCACTCCATAGGAACTGATCCAGAGTCAATGGAATGTTGGAAAATGACTGTCAATGCATCCACTATTTCCAAGGCCACCTCCGTAAGTACTCTGGGATGCAGTCCATCAGGCCCTGGGGATTTATCGGCCTTCAATCCCATCAATTTCCCCAACACAATTTCCCGACTAATAAGGATTTCCCTCAGTTCCTCCTCCTTACTAGACCCTCCGACCCCTTTTATATCCGGAAGGTTGTTTGTGTCCTCCTCAGTGAATACCGAACCAAAGTACTTGTTCAATTGGTCCACCATTTCTTTGTTCCCGGTTATGACTTCCCCTGATTCTGACTGCAGGGTCCTACGTTTGTCTTTACTAACCTTTTTCTCTTTACATATCTATAGAAACTTTTGCAATCCGTCTTAATGTTCCCTGCAAGCTTCTTCTCGTACTCCATTTTCCCTGCCCTAATCAAACCCTTTGTCCTCCTCTGCTGAGTTCTAAATTTCTCCCAGTCCCCGGGTTCTCTGCTATTTCTGGCCAATTTGTATGCCACTTCCTTGGCTTTAATGCTATCCCTGATTTCCCTTGATAGCCATGGTTGAGCCACCTTCCCTTTTTTATTTTTACGACAGACAGGAATGTACAATTGTTGTAGTTCATCCATGCGGTCTCTAAATGTCTGCCATTGCCCATCCACAGTCAACCCCTTCAGTATCATTCACCAATCTATCCTAGCCAATTCACGCCTCATACCTTCAAAGTTACCCTTCTTTAAGTTCTGGACCATGGTCTCTGAATTAACTGTTTCATTCTCCATCCTAATGCAGAATTCCACCATATTATGGTCACTCTTCCCCAAGGGGCCTCGCACAACGAGATTGCTAATTAATCCTCTCTCATTACACAACACCCAGTCTAAGATGGCCTCCCCCCTAGTTGGTTCCTCGACATATTGGTGTGGGGGGGAGGGTACTTTTGGCCCAGGATGGCAGCAGGCTGGTGTGGTCTGGGATAGGTGTGGACAGATGCATGGCGGTGGAGGGGGAGGGCGGGAATCCTTTCGGCCTGGGATGGCAGCGGGCCGGTGTGGGGGGGCCTGTTGACCCGGGATTGCAGTAGCACTGGCACTGTAGAGGTGAAAAAAAATCTATAAATGCTAAAAAGGAATAAAGGAATTTCATATTGTTTCATGGTTGAGATTTCAGTCTGTTGTCCCAAGTCTCACTTAGTGATCTATTTTACAAAGGGGAAATGCTTTATTTGTGCATCAGCCCTTCAGAGCGTCTCTCGTTACGCTGGCAACCTCAGTTTTTCGGCACAGACCTCAAGCTACACCCACAGAGCTTAAGGATATCTGTGCTGTTCCAAAATGAAAGGTGAAGCCGGCGAAACTTGGAACTTTTTTTGGGGGCGCAGTCGGGCCACTAAAAAATCGGATATACCTCTACAACTACGCCAAAAAAAGTCCATGTGGAATTTTGGGCCCATAATCTGGCAACCTGATAATTCAGTTTAAATTAAATGCCAACCATGCATCTTCCAAGGCTTAATAAAAAGAAAGATGCAGCAGAATCTGAAATATTCTGAATGCCTTCATATTTTATCTATCCCTTATTATTCACTTCCCAGAGTTGTCTGACTTAGATAAGCTCTTGGATGAACCATTGGAAGTCAAGTACCCTGATCTTACTGAGCAGGAAAACATTTGTTGAATAGTTTGCTCAAGTGAAATCGAGAGGCATCTAAAGCTATGAATGTTGTGTAATTAGTTACAATCTTCCGATTTCCTTCTGTCGTAGTTGACTAAAGTCGTTGGGTGAAGACGGGATGGGTAATGTACCAATACAAGCCATATTTTCCCTCCCTCTCCACCCCTCCCCACCCACCCACCCACCCTTTCCATCCTCCCACCTACTCCCTCTCACTCCAAGAGAAGTCACACTGAGCTACTCTAGTGCAGCTGCTTCTATTGAGCCATATCTGGCCATTGAGCAGCATTGGAAGAGATGTGGGAATATGTCGACGATGGTGTTCCATGTTACAAGCTCCAAGTTATGGCATTTAGTACTGTAGATGGAAAGGGATGGAAGGAAACATTCTTTTAAGTAGGAAATAGAATTAAAAAAAAAAATCAGCCTCCAGTTGTGGGTGCTACAGACAACGCTGGCACTTATTACCCATCCCTAGTTGCTGTGCGAAGGTGCTGGTGAGTCTTCTCCCTTTAAGTTTGATACAGCTGTGTGGCTTGCTCGGCTAATTCAGAGGATAGTTAAGAGTCAACCATGTTGGTGTGGGACTCGAGTCATATATAAGCCTACACTGGGTAAGGACAGCAGGTTTCCTTCCCTAAAGGACATTAGTGAACTAGTTGGGTTTTTATGACAATGTTCTCAAAGTGACTGAATCTTCATGGTGACCTTTACTGGTGCCATCTTTTTTTTCTGAACTGAATTCAAATTCTCACAATGTAATAGATGGGATTTGAACTCATATCTTCTGGATTACTAGTGCAGGCTTTTGGATTAGTAGAGCGGTAACATAATCGTGACAATACCATACCCTGCTAGTCAAGAGAACTGAAATCTTATATATAGGATGGATGGTTACATTTATTTTGGATCCCATTGGTTCTAAAATCATTTTCTATGGTTGGAGAAAGGAGTAGGAGAAATTATTTGAATGTTAATTAGGGAAAATGTAAGCATTGTTTATAACTGTCAATATTATCACAATTGTACAGAAAGTACTGAATTTCTTATACATGATTAGAAGTTTTGGAACTATAAGAAATAATGAACTGCAATTTTTCACAGCTGGAAATGTTAAGTTAAATTAAATTTTATGGACCAGAAATAATAGTAATTTTTTTTTGCTTTTATTTTCGCAGATAGGAGATCACGACCCGAATTCACAATGGTAGGTGTGATTTCAAACATAAGTTTATTTTTTGAAGCAGTTATGCCACTGTTTTCATAGTTTATTATTTTTTTTAACAGATACCAAGATGGCTGAATGTTAATAGCGATCGAACGGAATAATTTTTATTTCTACTTGTGAAGAATGCACTGACATCAATGTCATGGACTGATTTAAAAACAATTTTTGACATGATGCTTCAAATGTACAGCCCAGCCATGTTCTTTTGTATCATGTGAATAATGAAATGTGAATTTACATTACACCGATTATTTCAAGCACTGTCACTTTCCTTTCCAATGAGTACCTGGAAACTCAACTATTTTTCAGAATGCAGTTACTGTCCAGGATAGTAATCCTGATTGATCTGTGGTGCTTTGCTAAACACTTCACTATTTGTTTTGTCTATAAAGAGACAATGGGCTCAAGTTTCGGACCCCCGCTAGAACGGCGCACATCGGAGAGGCCCACCTAATTTGTGGAACAAAAATTGCGCCGAATACTTACCTTGCGATTCTCCGATAGCTGTAAGCCCATTTCTAGCTCGGCGCAGCAGGAACTGCTGGAGGCGGAGCTACAGCCCTGCGCCAAAAACAGTGCCGGCAGCTGCGCGCTGCGCGCGTGCGCAGTAGCTCCTGGCCCTCCCAGCACGTCCTGTCTCCAGGCGACGGCCCTATCCCAGGCCGAAGGGATGTCGCCCCTATCTCCGGCCGAGTGGCCTGACACTGCTTACCTCAGCAGCGGTGGGGCCCACCCGCCCGGCATCTCCAACACATTGATTTACTACTTTGTAATATAACACAGTTGAAGCCATTTGATACAAGCAAATAAATGTACAATTTTATTGTAAAATCTGATTTGGCCAAGATGCTGTATTTCATTTTTAGGTGAATAACATGTAAATACATTTTTTTTTAAAGCATGAATATTTTTTCCTTTTTTACCATTTTCTATAAATAGGTTATGTGCAAAGATGATGTATTTGGTAATGTTTAATAAAAAAAGTTCTCTTGTTTGTCTGCATTGTTTATTTGCCAAAATTCTAGGCTATTTTCATGCAATAGATGTATCTGTCTTCTTACAGCATATGCTGTGTAAGAATCTCTAGAAAAACCTTATCACAAAGAGATTTTCAAAATAACAGAGTCTCTGATTTAAGTTAAAACTCCACAAATTATGGAGGAGTCTGAGCCCAGCTTTGGTCTCAATATAAACTAATTTTGATGGTCCCATAACTATTATAATGAGCTACAATGAATCAGTTGCAGTCTATTGGAACCTGACACTTTTTTTTTGTTCATTCTTGTCAGATCAACTCCAGCGCCAAAGATCACTTTGCGCTACTACACTTGATCTTAGCCAAAAGGCCGAGAGGGGAAGCTGCACTGTTCCTGGAAACACTGCAATACCAGGTCGATGCGTGGAGTGGACGGAGCAAGCCCCTGTTCCATCTCCCTGTTCCAAAAAACAATTTAATATTTGGTCCCCAGATAGGGGATATTACTGTTCTCACGGTGTCCTTGAGCCCACATAGTGTTGGAAGTAATGACCCTTAACTGTGAGATTGTTTAACACACTCCTCCTTGCCTCTGTTAGGCCAGTCTGGTGCTGGGTCTCAATAAAGTAGGAGCATTTATACTGGATAAGATGAGATAAATACCCAACATTCGCAATCATCACTGCTTTCCAGATGTTCCTGAAGAGGAGATTCATTATTCAGAGCTTGTCAAATAAGAATTCCATAAACTCAGTTCAAGGTCATGCAAATTTTGCATCCTGCCTTTGGAAAATGTTTGCTTTGATGCTCATTATCTTAATACAAACACTTGGATAGTTCATTTCATATATAGTGTCATTTGTATGATGTTAATAGCTTTCCTTTTTACATATTCTACCACTCCCTCTCGGGAAGGCATTGATTCTTTGTTGCATTATTGTTCCATGGATATCCATCCATCTCTGATAACTTGCCAACATGCTGTATTACTCGTGTCAGCTTTGGCAATGAATGTTAGCAGGCTCTTTAACAATGGGATGCTTTACAACCAAGCCTGGCACTTAAAGGCCAATTTTAACTTACTGAGTCTGAAAGGGTTTTAAAATTGACAGGCATCAGACCCCGATTGCCAATTTAAGACAAAACTGGTTGAGCCTACGTGCGCACATTTTACTGCCAGTACAGCTGAAGAGGTTTGAAAAAGGTAATTTTTGAATGAATTTTGTGCGGCAATGAGAAGCAGGTGTGCTCTTCCAGGCCAGACAAAAATGAGCTGGGCTGTTGCTGCCCTGTGCTTCTCTCTCTTTCCACACCGCCCCGTGATTGCAAATATAATTTTACAGTATGCTCTATGAGAGAAAGCTGGGTAAGAAATAAGGCTTGTAATAATGTTGACAAATAGACAGCCCTTAAACCTGTCTTACTGAATTGCCAAATAAGTTATTCCATTCCTCGGTCCAAACCAATATAAATGTCATTACCTTCAAAATAGTGTAATACCTGTACACACTCATGCACTGCAATCACATTTTAGCTCATCTACTAAAAATATCCTCCTTCCCCTCCCCACCTCTCCACATTTAGGTTTCCCTGACAAATTGGACAGATAAGAGACTTGGGGTTAGATTTTCCATTATTTTTGCATGTATAATGCCCACTTAACATCCATTTTACCGCTGAAATGAGGTATAACGCCCAGATAGCGCCCATTTAGCCACACATTGGAAACTGACACCCATTTTTCGGACACATATCGCCGAGCGTTACTTTTAGCATGTACGTAACACCGGGAAAAAATAATACCACCCGGCCATTTTTTGGGGGTGGAATCATCAGAATGGGCGAAACCAATGGCCATAATATTGCCCAGCGTTACTTTCGGCACGTAATTAACGCCGAGATTTACTAATACTGACTGCCCACTTTTTTTTGTCGTAAAGATCACATTTGCCGAAACTAACGCCCAGGAGATCACCCAGCATCACTTTCACCACCTTACACACATCTCGTCCACAATATCGCTCGCCCAAAACACCGCTCTGAAAAAGTAGAACTGATCTGAACTAATCGCAGTGGTGTGGGTGACATTTTTCAAATCGCAGGTCGCTTCATTGAAAATGCTGCTTCAACTTTGGGGAGTTTGGATTGACTCTGGAGTTCTTCTCAGGTGAAGTGACCATCTCAACAGACATCGTTTCAGACTTTGGATGATTGGGTTTTACTATAGGTGTCTTTTAGTGTGGGAATTATTGCTTCTGATCAATCGCTATTATACTTTCATTGGAATGGGGCCAGCCATTTCTCAGCCTGCATCGATTAATACACAGATGCTGCAGAGTGCAAATGGCACAACATCTAAAGCACATCATTATGTGCCCAATCTAAAATGTGCCAGAATGAGCACGCGGTCCAGACCATACACACCACAGGGAGAAGGGGTCTTACCTCGACGTGTCTGAGCACACCTGCCTTCGGAGACTGCGCTTCCATAAGGTGGCGATCACTGAAATATGCAAGCTCATCAGACCAGATATGCAGCGTGCCATCAGGGCATCACTGTCAGTCGAGGTCAAGGTTACCATGGCACTATCTTTCTATGCATCCAATTCCTTTCGGGCCTCTGCAGTCGAGATTTCCCCTCTGTCTCACCATGACACACATCGCTGCATTTGACAAGTCATGGAGGTCCTGTACATGCGTAAGATGGAATTTTCCAGCTTCCCCATGAGCACGGAGGCTCAGACTGACAGGGCTGGGGCATTCTACCGCATTGCTAAGTTCCCCAGGGTGCAGGGAGCAATACAGTGCACGCACATCGCCATGTGGGCACCTTCTCAGGACCCAAAGCTTTTTCGTAACAGAAAAGGATTTCACCCCCTGAAGGTCCAACTAGTTGTCAACCACAACCAGATAATAATGGCAATGAATGCAAATGTCCAGGCAGCTTTGATGAGGCTCACAACCTGCGTGAGAGCGCTGTCCCTAACATGTTTAAGAGTCAGCCACAAGGACAATGCTGGATACTTGGTGACAACCGATATGGCCTAATCACCTGGCTGATGACCCCCCGCGTGACACCCAATCCAAGGCCGAGAAGCAATACAACCAGAGCCACAGAGACACACGCAACGTGGTCTAGAAAACATTAACTGTGTTTAAGCTTTAGATGCCTGGAGTGATACGTCCTTATTATTCAGTATAAATGCACACGAGGCCCATGCTTGAGAGAAGGTCAGCCTTTGACCTATCCTTTATTCCTTAGCACTCAAGTGATGGAAGTGGGTGGAGATTCCCCTTTTATACCTGAAGGTCCAGGTTAGGAGTGTCTCCCACAAGTTCACCACCTAGTGGTCATTGTTCTCACAGTGTACAACTTAGGTCAGATTATACATAGGTTACAATGCTGGTTGAATACATGACATGGAGCACTCAGGAGGGGAGCAACAATACAACCCTGAGCAAGTAGCTAAATTCGTGATCGTGTGCTCCATGCTGCACAACCTGGCTATCAGGAGGGGACAAGAATTGCCTGAAGGGACTGATGGTCCACCTCAGGAGAGAGCGGAAGAGGAGGACAAGGGGCTGGACGCTGACCTAGGGCCAGACAATGAGGCTGACTGTGCAACCATGCCCACGCCACCCTCCAGACCACAGGAAAGAGCCCGTGGTGGCTACATAGCTGCAAGACTCTTATGTCAGGAGCTCATAAATGAGCAATTTGCCTGAAAGAACGTTGCTGTCATTGACAAAGCTGAAACACTGCTGTGTGTGTGCAGCTCAGACATCAATGGTGGGCATCACCTTGGTGCCAGTTAAAGTTTACGATGATAGAAGTTAAGTTTGATTTAACCCTTTCATGTTAAGGAATCACCAGT
Source organism: Pristiophorus japonicus (assembly GCF_044704955.1). Classification (NCBI taxonomy): domain Eukaryota; kingdom Metazoa; phylum Chordata; class Chondrichthyes; family Pristiophoridae; genus Pristiophorus; species Pristiophorus japonicus. The sequence goes on from NC_091992.1 coordinate 101,859,869, forward strand.
GTGTAACGGTCCAGCTATCTGAGACAATGCGCAACAAGGTTATGTTGAATAAAAAACATTTTACATGACCATTTGTCTGAAATCATAAGTATCACAGGCAAAAACACACCACCCCACTTTTTCGACCACTGACATCAATCAAATGGTCAACATATCCAGCAACACAGAAGATAAATGCAAAACAGGAGGGTGGCCCCCCTCCCCCCATACAATGCAACAAATTGCATACACCGAGATGGAGATGCAACACAGCCATCACCTGCAGACATGCATCTCACTTTCCTTCACCCCTCCCCTCCTTCCTCAGATTAGGAGACCAAAACTGAACACAATATTCCAGGTGAGGCCTCACCAAGGCCCTGTACAACTGCAGTAAGACCTTCCTGCTCCAATACTCAAATCCCCTAGCTATGAGGGCCAACATGTCATTTGTTTCTTCAACACCTGCTGCACCTGCATGCCAACTTTCAATGACTGATGTACCATGACACCCAGGTCTCATTGCACCTCCCCTTTTCCTAATCTGCCGCCATTCAGATAATATACTGCCTTCATGTTTTTGCCACCAAAGTGGATATCCTCACATATATCCACATTATACTGCATCTGCCAAGCATTTGCCCACTCACCTAACCTATCCAAGTCACCCTGCAGCCTCTTAGCATCCTCCTCACAGCTCACACCGCCACCCAGCTTAGTGTCATCTGCAAACTTGGAGATATTACACTCAATTCCTTCATCTACATCATTGATGTATACTGTAAATAGCTGAGGTCCCAGCACTGAGCCCTGCGGCACCACACTAGTCACTGCCTGCCATTCTGAAAAGGACCCGTTTATCCCAACTCCCTGCTTCCTGTCTGCCAACCAGTTCTCTATCCACGTCAATGCAATACCCCCAATATCATGTGCTTTAATTTTGTACACCAATCTCTTGTGTGGGGCCTTGTCAAAAGCCTTTGAAAGTTCAAATATACCACATCCACTTGTCCACTCTACTAATTACATCCTCAAAAAATTCTAGAAGATTTGTCAAGCATGATTTCCCTTTCATAAATCCATGCTGTCTTGGACCAATTCTGTCACTGCTTTCCAAATGCGTTGCTATTTCATCTTTAATAATTGATTCCAACATTTTCCCCACTACTGATGTCAGGCTAACCGGTCTATAATTTCCGGTTTTCTCTCTCCCTCCTTTTTAAAAAAGTGGGGTTACATTAGTTACCCTCCAGTCCATAAGAACTGATCCAGAGTCGATAGACTGTGGGAAAATGAACACCAATGCATCCACTATTTCTAGGGCCACTTCCTTAAGTACTCTGGGATGCAGACTATCAGGCCCTGGGGATTTATCGGCCTTCAATCCCATCAATTTCCCTAACACAATTTCCTGACTAATAAGGATTTCCTTCAGTTCTTCCTTCTCGCTAGACCCTTGGTCCCCTAGTATTTCCGGAAGGTTATTAGTGTCTTCCTTCATGAAGATAGAACCAAAGTATTTGTTCAATTGGTCTGCCATTTCTTTGTTCCCCATTTTAAATTCATCTGACTCTGACTGCAAGGGACCTACGTTTGTCTTCATTAATCCTTTTCTCTTCACATATCTATAGAAACTTTTGCAGTCAGTTTTTATGTTCCCAGCAAGCTTCCTCTCATACTCTATTTTCCCCCTCCTAATTAAACCCTTTGTCCTCCTCTGCTGAATTCTAAATTTCTCCCAGTCCTCAGGTTTGCTGCTTTTTCTGGCCAATTTATATGCCTCTTCCTTGGATTTAACACTATCCTTAATTTCTCTTGTTAGCCACGGTTGAGCCACCTTCCCCATTTTGTTTTTACTCCAGAGAGGGATGTACAATTGTTGAAGTTCATCCATATGATCTTTAAATGTTTGCTATTGCCTATCTGCTGTCAACTTTTAAATATCATTTGCCAGTCTATTCTAGCCAATTCACATCTGATTATAGTCACTCATGACTCTTACAAATCAAATTATATAAATACATAAGTATATGTAAATAAATGTAATACTTATTCTTGCATATCTGACAAAGTTGTTCCATTGTTTGTGGCATCGGTTGCCCTCATGCTCCTCGTTGGTCGCTAACGAGACCACCTCTGCTATTTTGGCCATATCTTCTGGTAGGCCTTTGGGGTGGGCTTCCCATGCCCTCCCTGGGTCAAATCACCCCAGCATAACTTGATCTCCTGCAGGAGGGATACATTTGCCTCGTCCGAGAACCTCCTCGCTCTTTTGCGCCCTCCAATGTGCTCCTCTCCCAGCTCACTACTCTCGCCAGCATCAGTCTCCACAGCATGCTGTGTCGCCTCCTCCTCTCCCTCCATTATAGGCACCAAATTCGGGCAAATATCTGGCTGGTAACAGCTAATTTTTTTTCCCAATTTGCTCTAAAGCTCGAAACTCTCCTTCCTTCCTCCCAAAGCAGCCACACCAAACCCACATACACCTTCACTCTCTCTCAGCTCCCTCTCTCTGTCTCCTCTTATGCACATGTCATGATGACCATTGACCTCCTGAATCGCGGGAATCGAGCGTTGCCATGCCGTTGCTAAGGATGGCGACACTTTACGGCAGAAGGTCAGAGAGACTTAACGCTAACGCCCATTTCATATCGCTCGCAGTAACGCCCAATTTCAAAAATGGAGACTAGAGACTTTGAGAATGGGCAACAAGCCGGCGATCTCAAAAACCATTTTTACCACCCACACCAGAAATAACGCCCATTTTTGGGCGATCTGCACAAAAGTGTAAAATCTATCCCTTGGTCCTGAGGAAGTTAGTCTCCAATCACAAATGGAGTTGCTGTTTTGTGGGTGACGATTGTAATTGACAGACCCAAGGTGAGATCGGCGATCATTAGTTACAACAACAATTTGCATTTATATAGCACCTTTAAGGTAGTAAAACATCCCAAGGCGCTTCACAGGACTATTGCAAGACAAAAAATTTGACACCGAACCATACAAGGAGAAATTATAGCACTGACCAAAAGCTTGGTCAAAGTGATAGGTAGGACTCCTTTAAGCTGCAGCCTGAAGCACAGACTGACATGGTTATCTCCCAGAATAAAATAGATGCTGAATTAACAAAACAATAATACATGAAATATCCTCAGATTTAGTTATTGTTGCCAAAGCCTTTACAGTCAGCTTGGAATACTGAGATATGAAAGAGCTGCTTTGAATGAAGTTGGAATGCACCGTCCTGGGAAATCGTTATCAGCTCGCACTTCCAGGAAACTTTGTGGGCAAAAAAGAATTTGAGCTGAAGGGTGCAGGAAAATGTCTAACTAACCAGGCAGGCTGTGAGATGCTCCGCTCCATTGTTTAAGAAAACTGTCCCAAATATATTCTAGAAATAGTAACCTTTACTAATTGGCCTCTGTTACTCCCAATCGACGTGAAAATGAAAATCTCCCATTATAAACACTTTGCTTTTGCTACATGATTCCCTGATCTCTGTAGTTATATATCCCCCACTACGTCACTACTACCAGCAGGGTTGCAGGACAATCCTACTACCCGAGTCTTGAATCCCTTGTTGCTCCTTAATTTTCCCCTACTGTTTCTACTGCTTGATCACCCTGACTGAAATCCCTTCTTTCTATTCGTAGTCATTGTGTCTTTTAGGAATATTGCTGGGGAATTCATCGAGTTTGGCGTCAAAGCAGCGAGACAGGGCCTCCAATTTTACTGGTTTGCGCTCATGTTGCTTTACAAATTCCGACAGACAACTGAAAGGACTTCCAATCCCTGAATATACAGAATCTGTGTGACAACATGTGAAGGATCCTGCGTGTCAATATCAGCTGTTCTGCAAGGTGACACAGTACATTCATCCTTTGGAATGCAACCCTCCCTGAGCCCTTCAAGGGAAAACAATCATGTCAGTGGGTGACAAGCCTTAGCTCATGTTCACACCACTGATAGGGAAGAGTAGAACTTGGGGACAGAATCTTAGAATCAGGGGCCGCCCATTTAAAACTGAGATGAGGAGGAATTTCTTCTCTCAGAGGGTTGTAAATCTGTGAAATTCGCTGCCTCAGAGAACTGTGGAAGCTGGGTCATTGAATAAATTTAAGGCAGAGATAGACAGTTTCTTAGCCGATAAGGGAATAAGGGGTTATGAGGAACGGGTGGGGAAGTGGACCTGAGTCCATGATCAGATCAGCCGTGATCGTAATAAATGGTGGAGCAGGCTCAAGGGGCCGTATGGCCTACTCCTGCCACTATTTCTTATGTTATGTTCTTATGTAAAACAACCATGTCAACCATGATGAGCCTTAGCTCCTGTTCATACCACTAACAGCTGTGTGGAAAGCAGCCCAGAAACAGTGCAATGAGGAGCAGGGCTCTACTCATTGAAAAAGGGTATTGTTTGCTGCCTAGTTTGGTCAAAAGGGTTGTGAATTATGCTACAGCTGATGTGTTCTGTATTGTTATAGTCCACTTTATTCTGCACAAATTTGCTATTGAAAGGGACATTCCTCAGGAGAATGACCATCACTCATAGATATCCTTTTTAGAACTATGTATCAAAGATGCCACATTAAATATTGAGAAAACTTACGAAGTGCCAGTTCAGGAGAATACACTTTCTATAAAAGCATAGATTGTTGTGTGGTACTCCATCCAATTCACCAAATTAAACAACCTGAAGAAGTGAAAGAAATCCTAGAATCAGGACTCATTGAATCATTTCTATGATGGGAAGCAAGAGCTTAGAAACTGACCTGCTCATGAAAGTGTTCGAGGTATTGAATGGAAAATAATGACTAGCTCGCCTTTTATTACAGTACAGTGCAGAGTACACCAAAGTATTGTTCTGTGGGCTCCACTTACTTCTAATGTAGAAAGTTAACTGATAGTTTATTTAGATTTCGCAGAAAATACTAAGTATATAGGTGCAAAGTATCTGTTGGAGTTAGATCTTGAACGATAGGTTAGATAGGTTAGATGAGTGATTAAATGTAGTATCTCCAAATTTGAGGATGACACTAAGTTGGGTGGCAGTGTGAGCTGCAAGGAGGATGCTATGAGGTTGCAGACTGACTTGGATAGATTAGGTGAGTGGGCAAATGAATGGCAGATGAAGTATAATGTGGATAAATGTGAGGTTATCCACTTTGGTGGTAAAAACAGAGAGACAGACTATTATCTGAATGGTGACAGATTAGGAAAAGGGGAGGTGCAACAAGACCTGGGTGTCATGGTACATCAGTCATTGAAGGTTGGCATGCAGGTACAGCAGGCGGTTAAGAAAGCAAATGGCATGTTGGCCTTCATAGCGAGGGGATTTGATTACAGGGGCAGGGAGGTGTTACTGCAGTTGTACAGGGCCTTGGTGAGGCCACACCTGGAGTATTGTGTACAGTTTTGGTCTCCTAACTTGAGGAAGGACATTCTTGCTATTGAGGGAGTACAGCGAAGGTTCACCAGACTGATTCCCGGGATGGCGGGATATCAAGAAAGATTGGATCAACTAGGCTTATATTCACTGGAGTTCAGAAGAATGAGAGGGGACCTTTTATAGAAACGTTTAAAATTCTGATGGGTTTAGACAGGTTAGATGCAGGAAGAATGTTCCCAATGTTGGGGAAGTCCAGAACCAGGGGTCACAGTCTAAGGATAAGGGGTAAGCCATTTAGGACCGAGATGAGGAGAAACTTCTTCACCCAGAGAGTGTTGAACCTGTAGAATTCTCCACCATAGAAAGTTGTTGAGGCCAATTCACTAAATATATTCAAAAAGGAGTTAGATGTAGTCCTTAGTAGGACTACTTAGTAGTAGGGGTATGGCAAGAAAGCAGGAATGGGGTACTGAAGTTGCATGTTCAGCCATGAACTCATTGAATGGCGGTGCAGGCTCGAAGGGCCGAATGGCCTACTCCTGCACCTATTTTCTATGTTTCTATGATATCACACAGAACCTGGTATTATCCAAACGAGTTGCTTTCAGTTTCCTGTGCTTTATGTATCGCAGTTCAACCGGTCTGGATCCATTACTTCCTGGAAAACTCTGTTAAGAAGGAGTTTGAGGATTAACTGTCTATTAACTGCAAGTTTAACAGCGCTGCTGGTGGGGAAAGTTCGGTGACAGCTCAGACACATTTGGGTTCTTTTTGATCAAAACTCGTTGCCAATTCAGCTGCTATTCATTCATATCGAAACAGAAAGTTTAAAGACAAGGAAAGAGGGAAAGCGGGAGAGAGAGAGAGCAGTTCGCTGTGCTCCATTTCAACAGCACCATTGTGCAGAGCGACAGTGGAGAAGCTCTCGATTACTTGGCTCAGTGTGTGTACTGACACAGGGTCACAGGTGGCGCTTTCCCAGACTGGAGAGTGGGTCGAGCCGACAGTCCCACTCGCTCCCCGCGGGTCCCAGCACTCGGTTCCGGGTTCACCTGAGCAGCTGCACCGTGCCGAAATCCCGGAATCATTCCCAACAATTGTCACGTTCTCGGGATTTGAACAGTGACTTTTTTCGGGTCAATTTGAAACCGTTTCTTGTTGAGCTGATTAGATCTCCGCATTTTGGTTGGAATTAAGATACAATCTGACTTGAGAAATGTTTCCTTGACCTCACATTTATCCACATTATACTTCATCTGCCATGCATTTGCCCACTCACCTAACCTATCCAAGTCGCTCTGCAGCCTCACAGCATCCTCCTCGCAGCTCACACTGCCACCCAACTTAGTGTCATCCGCAAATTTGGAGATACTACATTTAATCCCCTCATCTAAATCATTAATGTACAGTGTAAACAGCTGGGGCCCCAGCACAGAACCTTGCGGTACCCCACTAGTCACTGCCTGCCATTCTGAAAAGTACCCATTTACTCCTACTCTTTGCTTCCTGTCTGACAACCAGTTCTCAATCCATGTTAGTACACTACCCCCAATCCCATGTGCTCTAACTTTGCACATCAATCTCTTGTGTGGGACCTTGTCGAACGCCTTCTGAAAGTCCAAATATACCACATCAACTGGTTCTCCCTTATCCACTCTACTGGAAACATCCTCAAAAAATTCCAGAAGATTTGTCAAGCATGATTTCCCTTTCACAAATCCATGCTGACTTGGACCTATCATGTCACCTCTTTCCAAATGCACTGCTATGACATCCTTAAAAATTGATTCCATCATTTTACCCACTACCGATGTCAGGCTGACCGGTCTATAATTCCCTGTTTTCTCTCTCCCTCCTTTTTTAAAAAGTGGGGTTACATTGGCTACCCTCCACTCCATAGGAACTGATCCAGAGTCAATGGAATGTTGGAAAATGACTGTCAACGCATCCACTATTTCCAAGGCCACCTCCTTAAGTACTCTGGGATGCAGTCCATCAGGCCCTGGGGATTTATCGGCCTTCAATCCCATCAATTTCCCCAACACAATTTCCCGGCTAATAAGGATTTCCCTCAGTTCCTCCTCCTTACTAGACCCCCCGACCCCTTTTATAACCGGAAGGTTGTTCGTGTCCTCCTTCGTGAATACCGAACCAAATTACTTGTTCAATTGGTCCGCCATTTCTTTGTTCCCCGTTATGACTTCCCCTGATTCTGACTGCAGCGGACCTACGTTTGTCTTTACTAACCTTTTTCTCTTTACATATCTATAGAAACTTTTGCAATCCGTCTTAATGTTCCCTGCAAGCTTCTTCTCATACTCCATTTTCCCTGTCCTAATCAAACCCTTTGTCCTCCTCTGCTGAGTTCTAAATTTCTCCCAGTCCCCAGGTTCGCTGCTATTTCTGGCCAATTTGTATGCCACTTCCTTGGCTTTAATACTATCCCTGATTTCCCTTGATATCCACGGTTGAGCCACCTTCCCTTTTTTATTTTTATGCCAGACAGGAATGTACAATTGTTGTAGTTCATCCATGCGGTCTCTAAATGTCTGCCATTGCCCATCCACAGTCAACCCCTTAAGTATCATTCGCCAATCCATCCCAGCCAATTCACGCCTCATACCTTCAAAGTTAGCCTTCTTTAAGTTCTGGACCATGGTCTCTGAATTAACTGTTTCATTCTCCATCCCAATGCAGAATTCCACCATATTATGGTCACTCTTCCCCAAGGGGCCTCGCACAACGAGATTGCTAATTAATCCTCTCTCATTACATAACACCCAGTCTAAGATGGCCTCCCCACTAGTTGGTTCCTCGACATATTGGTCTAAAAAACCATCCCTTATGCACTCCAGAAAATCCTCCTCCACCGTATTGCTTCCAGTTTGGTTAGCCCAATCTATGTGCATATTAAAGTCACCCATTATAACTGCTGCACCTTTATTGCACGCACCCCTAATTTCATGTTTGATGCCCTCCCCAACATCACTACTACTGTTTGGAGGTCTGTACACAACTCCCACTAACGTTTTTTGCCCGTTGGTGTTCTGCAGCTCTACCCATATAGATTCCACATCATCCAAGCTAATGTCCTTCCTAACTATTGCCTTAATCTCCTCTTTAACCAGCAATGCTACCCCACCTCCTTTTCCTTTTATTCTATCCTTCCTGAATGTTGAATACCCCTGGATGTTGAGTTCCCAGCCCTGATCATCCTGGAGCCACGTCTCCGTAATCCCAATCACATCATATTTGTTAACATCTATTTGCACAGTTAATTCATCCACCTTATTGCAGATACTCCTTGCATTAAGACACAAAGCCTTTAGGCTTGTTTTTTTAACACCCTCTGTCCTTTTAGAATTTTGCTGTACAATGGCCCTTTTTGTTCTTTGCCTTGGGTTTCTCTGCCCTCCACTTTTCCTCATCTCCTTTCTGTCTTTTGTTTTTGCCTCCTTTTTGTTTCCCTCTATCTCCCTGCATTGGTTCCCATCCCCCTGCCATATTAGTTTAACTCCTCCACAACAGCACTAGCAAACACTCCCCCGAGGACATTGGTTCCGATTCTGCCCAGGTGCAGACCGTCCGGATTGTACTGGTCCCACCTCCCCCAGAACCGGTTCCAATGCCCCAGGAATTTGAATCCCTCCCTGCTGCACCATTGCTCAAGCCACGTATTCATCTGAGCTATCCTGCGATTCCTACTCTGACTAGCACGTGGCACTGGTAGCAATCCCGAGATTACTACTTTTGAGGTCCTACTTTTTAATTTAGCTCCTAGCTCCTTAAATTACTTTCCCATCGTCCCACTCCCTGCCCTTTCGTCGACCTGCAATTATTTTTCCTTCAGATACATATCAAACTTCCTTTTGAAAGATAAAATTGAGTCTGCCTCCACCACACTTTCAGAAAGTGCATTACAGATCGAAACTGGGTTAAAAAAAATTCTTACCTGACCTTTGGTTCTTTTACCAATCACCTTAAATCTGTATCCTCTGGATCTGAACCCTCCTGCCAATGGGAACAGTTTCTCTCTATCTTCTCTGTCCACACCACTCACCATTTTGAACACCTCTATCAAATCTTCTCTCAATCTTCTCTGCTCCAAGGAGAACAACCCCAGCTTCTCCAGTCTATCAACAACGGAAGTCTCTCATCCGTGCACCCTCTCTAAGGCCTTCACATCTTTCCTGAAGTGCGGTGCCCAGAATTGGACACAATACTCCAGTTGGGACTGAACCAATTTTTTTTACAGGTTCATCATAATTTCCACACTTTGTACTGCGTATCTTTACTTATGAAGCCCAGGATCCTGAAAGCCTTTTTAACTGCTTTCTAAACCTGCCCTGCCACCTTCAACGATTTATGCACAGATACGCCCAGGTCCCTCAGTTCATGCACCCTCTTTAGGATTGTACCATTTAGTTTACATGTTCTACCAAAATGTATCACTTCATACTTTTATGCATTACATTTCCTTCCACCTGCCTGCCTATGTCTTCCTGAAGTCTATCAATCTCCTTCTCAATATTCACTATACTTCCACGTTTTGTGTCATCTGTAATTTTTGAAATTGTGCCCTGTACACCCACTTCCAAACTATTAATATATATCAAGAAAAGCAGTGGTCCTAGTACCGACCCCTGGGGAACACCACTGTATACCTTCTTCCGGTCCGAAAAATAACTGTTCACCACTTTTCTCCGTTTCCTGTCACTTAGCCAATTTCATATCCATGCTGCCACTGTCCCTTTTATTTCCTCGGCTTCAATTTTGCTGACAAGCCTATTATGGGGCATTTTGTCAAGACAAAGATTGAGATTAAGTGATGTGGCACGGAAATATTAGTTAAGCAGAAATAAATGCAGCAAATGGCTTTTAAGTTTTCAGTACAATTGGCTTCGGTATTCCTGGAACTAGAAAGGAGAAAAAGCAGCCAGAGCTCTCACTGCTGGTCTCTATCAATTAACTCTTACTGGAAAATGGATTGCTAAAAAGTAAAGAAAAGAAACCACTTTAGTGCAGTCCATTGGTTTCTGTGGATCCATTCGAGGGCAGTAGTTAAGGAGATCTTCGAAGTGCTCTCAAAACAAACGCTCTACTCGGAGCTCCAACAGGGCAAGCGAGCCCCAGGTGGGCAGAGGAAACACTTCAAGGACACCCTCAAAGCCTCTTTGAAAAATGCAACATCCCCACCGACACCTGGGAATCCCTGGCCCAAGACCGCTCAAAGTGGAGGAAAAACATCTGGGAAGGCGCCGAGCACCTCGAGTCTCTTCACCGAGAGCAAGCTGAAGCCAATTGTCGACAGTGGAAGGAGCGCACGGCAACCCAGGCACCCCACCCACCCGTTCCTTCAACCACCGTCTGCCCCACCTGTGACAGAGACTGTAGGTCCCGTATTGGACTCTTCAGTCACCTGAGAACTCATTTTTAGTGTGGAAGCAAGTCATCCTCGACTCCGTGGGACTGCCTAAGAAGAAGTAGTTACATAGAAATCTGTATTGCTGCTTATGCCAGAAACAGCAACAGATTTATGTCCCAGTTACCACTTGAATTGCTGCAATGTAGACATGAGCCTCCTCACTTAAAGGCCGCGATTTTGCCAACAATGGTGAGACCGGTGTGGCTGGCATTGGTGGCATGCGGGGAATGCGCTCCCAGCTTCATCCGCCCTCTCAACACAATCTTCCCTTGATTGGGCTTGTCCTGCGAGGTTTCCAACCAATTAACAGGAAGTGGGTTTGAAGACATCATCTGATTATGTGTCATCAGTTGATTTCCTTAAAGGGACCATGGCAGAGATTTTTTATTTAAATTCCCAACAATTATTAAAAGCTGAAGGAATAAGACTCCACACTTGTATAAGTTAATTTTTAGTGCCAAAGAGGTTGCCTAGCAGTAATTAAGACTTGCGTACTTAGATTGGAATGGACAAGCCCTAACATTTTGGTGAGTTTAGTCCGTATCTATGAGGTAAATATAGCAACTTCACGCCATTTAGTACATTTGAATGGTGAATCAGGTGACATAGGTGCCATTTTCGCGCAGCATTTGAAGGTCCAGGGCATCTCGGACAGCAACTTCCTGATTTCCGCATTTAACTGTGACTGTGCGGTCGATGGAAGTTACTGTCCAATTCCCATGGAAATAATGGTCAGCGCTGTTAGCCTCACCATTATTTTTAGAGCAATACCCGGCCCATAGTTCGTCAGCTTGCCACAGGCAGTAATACATTTGCCTCTGAGTCAGAAGTGTGGGGTCAACCCCAGTCCAGGATAGGAGCACATAATCTGGGCTGCTAATTCGGTGCAGTGCTGAGAGAGTGTTGCACTGTCAGTGGTGCTGTCCTCTTGGACAACAAGAGAACTCGCCTTGCTGGTACAGGTAGATATAAAAAATGCCATGGCATTACTATTATGTCTGTAGTGTACTTATGAATGACTCAACGAGGCAATGTGTTGTACTCAAACTGCAGTGACCTGGTCCTTTATTCCAAACTCCAGAGTGAGCAGCCGTATGGTGGCTACCTTTTATACAGCCCTTGACACCAGGGCAGGAAACCCCAATCTCCACCAGTTGCACCCTCTAGTGGTGCCAGCATGTATATACACAGTGTAAACCTTATTGAAGTACATCAGGTAAACAAGTCTCCATCTTATGCAACTTATAGTAACTACACAGAGAGTATATCTATAGTCTGCATATATAACATCACTCTCCCATGTGCTCTGGCTTAGCTCTCCCCAGACTTTAGTGCCAATAGCCCTTGCATCTTGGCTGTGCTTTGGCTTGGCTTTCTCCCTGTTAACCCCCAAGTCCTTTTGCCACAACGTTGGGTAGTGGTTACCAGTTTGGATGGTTCGATGATGCAGTGAAGGTTCCAGTGGGTTCTGAGTGTGATCCATGTGTGTGTCCATGGCTACATACATCCATTCCCCATCCCCCCCCCCCACAACGAGATCATGTAGCTGGCCCGTTACATTAACATAGAGGATCAGACACAGTGCAAGTGCAAAGAAAGGAAGAAAAAAAAATGTTTTTACAGTTTGTACTGTGATATCTTGGTTCAGTGACTTACATTCATTATGTTTTATGGTCGTGCGCCAGGATTGGGTACATTGCATTCATGGTTCAGTCATGGTCAGTACTGAGGTAGCAGTACAGGTATGCAAGGATGCTAGTTCCAGAGCAACCGGATGGGGTCCTCGTCGTTTGACGGCGGCACTGCGTCCCCTGCTAGCGGGGTGGGCTTGATTTGCTCACCTTGCCAGGACTCAGGGCATTTACCGTTGCATAGTGGTGGGCAGAGCCACAGATGTGTGTGGCCTCCCTGTCCTCCTTTGAGGACTGCAGAATCTTCTGCCTGCTCGCTAACAGTGCTGGGAACCTGGCTGTTCCAGGTCCCGTTTGGGAAACTCGTTGGTTCTGACCTTTCGCTCCTGGACATGGCCGAGGTAGCGACTGGGTCTGGGGGCTGCACCATCTTCACCCGGGGGGTGGGCAACGGTGGCCGACTGCGCGTATTGCTGCTGTTTTCATTTCTATCGGGTGCCTGTGGCGTGGGATAGACCTTGAGCAGGGTATCAGGATCTGTGCCTTTACCCTCTCTAATTCGCTGGCTTGCTACTTTTGGGGACACTCTATTCCCGACATCTCGCAACATTTTGTTCTTTACATTCTTAATTGGTTCGTTACATTGATTGCCATGCATACAATGTCTCTTTAAGTTCAGTTGGTTGCAGGTCTCCTTTAAGAGAACTGTGCCACCCCACGCTGCATCTTGCCTCTGTCCTCAAGGTCAACTGCCTTGATCCTTCTCTCCCGTGATTCTGCCACAAAAGCTGGAAGAGTGCCTGTGAATTCGATCTTCCTCCCCAGGAGTCCTGCCACAGGAGCCGAGAAGGTCATTTTAGGTCATTCCGGTCGGATCATTGCCATGCAGTCACGATGAACGGTCTGTGCCTCAGGTGCTGCGCCGGTTTGTTCTCTGGTGTCTGGCCCAAGTGAAGGTGAGGTTTAGCTCTGCCTCTGAGCACGGGGGACATCGATTGCTGGAGTGAAGAGGTCTTCCCATTTCCACTGGCTCTTCCCCATCCACTTTCTTCCGAGTAGCGTTGGATCATCACCTGCAACAATCCACAGAGATAACTTGTGCACCATGCCATTATGGATTACACTTACATCCGCACTACCAAGGACTGGGATCAGCTCCTTGGTGTAGGTGCGCAACTTTTCCTGTACTGGAATCAGCTCGGGTCGTTTTTTGTTCCATATCCTCTCAACGGCATCCTGGCTCATCACTGACTGGCACGCTCCCATGTCCACTTCCATGAAGATTGGAACGTCATTTATCTCGACTTCCATCTTCACTGGAGGACAATCGGTGGTGCAGGTATACACTCCATACACTTCTTCTTGGGGTTGAGCTGCCTCTCTGGCCTATTCATCATACTCCCCGCTGGATTCAAAGTCATCTACCAACTCCTCTGCTGGACGGTGAGTCGTATTTCTTTTAAACATATGCTGGGGGTGGCCCTTCATGTTACAGGCTTTGCATACATACTCAGCAAACCGACACTGGTGAGCCCGATGGTTTCCTCTGCAATGCCAGCATAGTGCTACTCGATTAGCACCCCTCGGCAAACTCTGAGTTCTGGAACCCTGAGGTCTGTGCTCTCTGCCCTGGGCAGAGCCACGTTCTACAGTCTTGCCTGTGAAAGGCACCATTCTGTGTACAGTATTTGCCGGGTTTGAGTCCACAGGATGAAGAATTTGTTTGGTGCTGCAGATCGAGATCATGAACGCCTGACTGATGCTGATGGCCTTCTGCAGGTTGACTGTGGTGTCGGCAAATAATAGCTTGTGAAGGAGGCCCTCTTGGCCAATTCCCACAACGAAGATATCTCGCAATGCTTCGTTGAGATGCGTGCCAAAATCACACGGTGCCGCAAGTCTCCTGAGGTCGGCAGCATATTTTGCAATCTCCTGGTTCTCAGGTCTGTGTAGAATCTGTGCCTCGCCATGAGGATGCTCTTTTTTAGTTTTAGTTGGTCGTGGATTAGTTCAGTCAGCTCATCGTATGTCCTATCCTTGGCCTTCATGGGTGCTAGCAAGTCCCTGATGAGGCGGTAGATCTCGGGCCCACAACTGGTCAGCAATATAGCCTTGCGTTTCCCCACTGATGCATCCATCTCCCCTGCCAGATCGTTTGCCACAAAATATAGCTCGAGCCTTTCCCTGAAGGCATCCCAATCATGTGCCAAAGGTAGCTATAATCGCGTGAAAGTCCGTATTCTCGTCGTCAGTTGTTATGTCTGTAATGTACCTATGAATGACTCCACGAGGCAGTGTGTTGTACTCAAACTGTAGTGACCTTGGTCCTTTATTCGTAACTCCAGAGTGAGGCAGCTGCATGGTGGCTACCTTTTATACAACCCCTGCCACCAGGGCAGGAAACCCCAGTCTCTACCAGTTGCACCCTCTAGTGGTGCCAGCATAGTATATACACAGTGTAAACCTTATTGATACTACATCAGGTAAACAAGTCTCCATCTTATGCAACTATAGAGTGACTACACAGAGAGTATATCTATAGTCTGCACATCTTTTGCAGCAAAAATTTAAATGTCCAGATCGAGCTGTGATCCCGATGTGTTCTCACAAGCTCTTGATCCAGACCAGGAAGTTTACTGCGGATGCATGGACACACCCGCCACATGGAATAAGTTTTTCTTTCCGGCGCATGTTCACTGACTTTTTGGCGCACACTTGAAGCTCCACCTCCAGATTTAAATTTAGGTACCGCAGCATCCAAATTAAATTTTACTTTGGCGAAAATTGTGCAAACGGGCACAAAATAATCATCTGTACATCCTCCTGGGCGCCAAAAATCGGCAAAGAGGAAAATAGAGTCCTATGATTCTACAATTGTAAGGAAACAGAAACCTCCTATTATACTGCGATCTAGCCACACAATATAATATAAAAATATATTTAAGTTACTTCCAAAGATATGTAATTTTAATTCTTTACCTGAATTGTTTGTAATTTCTGATTTTGGAGGAGATTGCCAAACGAAAGCAAAACTTTCTGGGAAGGATTTTTAAAAATTGCCTGGAGCATTAACCCATTTTCAAGATTGCTATGCTAGTATGTGGAACATTAGACATCGTGTCAGTGTAAATTGTGGTTATCATGCTGAAAGAATGGACGAAAGGAAAATGTTGTATGCGTGGAAACATTCGAGATAAACAAGAAAAGTATTAGGATAATTAAATATGTCTTTCTTGATTGTTCAATGTGTTTATCCAGTACTTGCTGAGCTGTAGAGAGACAAGGAAAGTCTGGGGTTTAATCCCTGATTATGGAGCACTAGAATTGTCCTGACAAGTTAGTTGTGATGAACCCTCTGATGGAATAACTCAATCCTGGAATTTACACTGTTTCTCCCGGATTTCCACAGAACTTCCACGGAAGTTACAGTCAGGGATTGGGAAATATCCATGGAAATTCTGCCATTTTACATCAGGGCTCGCACCATGAATAAAGGCCATTTGCATGAAGTGTCAGAAACAAATCTGTACCAGGAGAACTGTATCCTCTCTCTCTCTCTCTTTCTCTCTGTCTCTCGATAAGCCAATGGCTACAGAGGAGAGGGGCAGGGGAGAACATTAGCAAGAAAAGAAGTCCTAATAATAAATGAAGTAAGGCATTATTATGATTTTGTTTTTATACTGTTGTCAGTTCACAGATTCTGGGTATCTTGCTGTGAGAATTGTAGGAAAACACTATAAAATGTATGTTAGTTTTAACAGTAACTTGTAAAATAATTCTGATAATTAAAAGATTTCTAGCAATGCAAATGTATCTTATGTGATTTTTAGTTCAGTGATATATGGTTACTTGGGATTCCTGACAAAACCTAGGATACACAAGAAAAGTGAAATCAGGTTTGGTTAGATCCCTGAGTGTTTAATGAATTTTCTGTATTGTCCTTGTATGACCAGGTGAACTGAGGTCCGGAAATGGGTTGATACCATAGAATAAGTCTGCTTTATGTCATCTTATACACAAGCACATCCTCTGCACAAAGTAAGTACTGAAATGCTTCTCAGTATATAACTCATTCATCACTGATTGTCATTGAGGTAATCTGAGTTAATGAAAATTATTGATTTTCAGAGTTTGTGACTTTAAAGTGTAACCATTCAGTGACAGGAATATTTAATGAAGACACTACACTACCATGCATATTCGAATCAATAAAGGGGAAAACATTTAGTCTCATCGCACTGAGTAAATATGCAGAAGGTGGAGAAACAACACTTGTTTTTAACTCAGATGAAAGTTTCAGAGGAGCTCAGGGTCGAATTAAATTACTTCATCAAGATTCACACGACATATCACTGTAATTCAGAAAACACAACTGTCAGATAGTGGGACCTATCAATATTATTCGGAAACCTCTGCCGGTCTTTGCAGTCAGTACATCAAACTGAAGGTTAAAGGTGGGTAAAATTATATTTTCTCTGCTATTCTTCATTCTAGAATATCGGTTGCCTCTAATTGTCAACAAATTCCAGTTTTATTCTAATCCTATAAAACCTTGATGTGTGAGTTTGGCAACGGCATGTTATAATGTGGATCATGTTTAGGGAGGATAAAAATAATGATCATACATTTATATAGCACCTTTCACATCCTCAGAACATCCCAAAACCTATTACATCCACTGATTACTTTGAAGTGCAGCCAATGCTCTTCTGTAATCAATTACAACAGCCAACTTGCATATAGAAAAGTTTCACAATCATCAAATAACTGAATGAATGATCAGCTCACTTGTTTTTTGAACAACAGGTGATGCTTGAACAACAAATGTTGGCCAAGATACCTGGAGAACACCCTGAAAAATGCCATGTTCCTATCCACCTGAGCAGGTAGATAGGTGTCTCAATTTAATGTCTCATTTGAAAGACGACATTTCCAACAAAACATGATCCTTTATTGCTGCATTGAAGTGCCTGGTGATAAGACGGTCTCAGTGCATTGTGGGACTTGAACCCACTCAGAAGTGGGCTTGGTCTGAACTGAGCCAAACTAACACTTTTATATATTTTCAATCAGCAGCAACATAAAAATGTGATAAACTCCCTTTCAATCATATGAGATTTTTAATGGTGCTAAACAGTGCTATGGAAACTGATTATATAGTATATTTTTGATGAATTGTTGTTACTCTGGGCACTGCAGTTTAAGAAGTCAATTTCTTATTCTCCATTTTTAAAGTTGTTCAAACATTGCAATGGTGTCAGTTAACGTGGGCATTAGAGTGAACCAGATTAGATTGCGGTAGATTTGGGTATTTATAAAATCCTGCTTCATTCCTTACCTATCCATACTAAATAAGCAATAAGATTAGTGTAAATCAAGCACTAGATTGGCAGAGGGCACAGATGTACTCCAGAAAAATATGCAAGATGTATGTACAAGCTACTTTCTAAATTAGACAAAAAAAATAAAAAGAAAGGTGCAGCAGAATCTGAAGCTCCCTGAACAGTTTCAAATTCAGGTATTCAGAAATCAAATCAAAATGGCAAATTGGTACCATGATATGTTTTCCTCTAACACAGCCCTAACCTAAGCTAACCTAAATATAACCAGACTAACGTCATAAATATGGGAATTATTGTTTACCAAGAAGTGGTGTTATTTTTTACTGGGTGGGACACAGCAGTGTTAAAGCTGCCCCTATGTTATTCTGCAGCTCACATTATATTATTAATAATATAATTTTTTTTTTTTAGCTGCCAGAAGTGACCTTATTCCCAAATCTCACAAGAACAATGAGGAGAACAAACCTCTCTTGTGAAACGACTGGATACCCACTAGCTCAGATTCACTGGTTTGTCTATGATAAAAAGAATCTCACATTGGAGGCTGAAACTAATAATGTGACAACACCACAGGAGCTGTTCAAGATCACTAGCACTCTTCCAATCAGAATAGCAGAAAGTGCTCTGGAAGGTTATTATACTTGTGCCGTGTGGAATGAGGAAGAGCAGAAATATGAGGTGCAGAAACACTTTCCAAGTAAGTTCATAGTATTTATTCAAAACAATCTCAGAAAATGGCTGTTTAAAAAATTGGTTTTGTTTCTATTTGTTCACAAGATGTGGGCAATGTTGCAAGGCCGTAATTAATACTCATAACTATTTGCCCTGAGAAGGGTGTGAAGCCTATTTTTAAACTGTTGCAGTCATTTTCCTCACAGTGTTGTTTGAACTTCAACATATCTATTGCTAATTAATGCAGTCGTAGAGAATAGAAATGAATGACATTATTGTGCATATAAAGGTTGAAGCTGGAATTTAAAATTAAGTTTCATTTCCCCAAATGTTCAGTTCCAGTCTTGGATGTACCTAATTATCATCGCCCAACTGAAGAGAAAATGAATAAGGTTCTCCCAACAGTCTGTCATTTTTGGAGCATTGTTTACTATACTTGCTATCTTGACGTTTTTGCAATTCAGGAGATAAAGACATCCGGGTATGATGTTTGTGTAAATGTTTCTGATTTCTTTTAAAACTGTTGAGTCTTTACACATAAATTATGACATCATCTTAGTTTTAAAATGCTTTTGGTGAGCACTTTTTTGGAATAAGCCCATCATCTGGCAACCTGATAATTCAATTTAATCATACGTTGTGCCAATGGTGCAAGTTCCAAGGCTCAATAAAAAAGAAAGGTGCAACAGAATCTGAAACACTCTGAATGGCCTCTGTCCTTCTAAGTCACTTTCCAGAGTTGTGTGACTAAGATAAGATTGGTTTACTGAACCACTGGAAGTTAAATACCCTTATCTTACTAAGCAGGAAAACGTTTGCTAATAGTTTGCTCAAGTGCAATCTTGAAGCGTCTAAAGTTATGAATGTTGCCTAATTAGTTCAATCTTCAGATATCCTTGTTATGGAAAAATATTTCCGAGACTGTATAATATATATAAAGAGAGGTTTATTAAATTGGAGACAAAGCTTTGGGAGAAGTGTTAAAGACCCCTGTCTTTGAACCATCTTCTCAAATTGGTATCTGCAGTGAAGTCCTTTTATCTTACAAATTACGTCACTTTACAACACATGCTTTAGCACTACAAAGCTTTGACTTATCGAAGGCTAAGCTTTTGATATATAACCCATCCTGCATTTTGACAGAGCAGTATAAACAAGTGCAGGCTTTTGACACCGGTATAAACAAACATACCTAGTACTTAACTCTCCAGTGTTCATTATCTCACTTTCCAATCTCCATTAACTCAAGGCCAGCATGCCTTAAAGTCTAACTGTTTAAAGCATAATGCATCAGTATTGTCCCTTACAAAATTAATTTAAAGGGGAAAATAAAACAAATGTTTGGTCCCGTATACAATCAAATATATGTCCAAAAATCCGCTCCAACAATATTCCCCCTTTTGGTCCTGGAGGATGTTTACGAAATCCAGATGACCACAATGATAGGAGCATATATTCGTCCTTTGGGGTATGTTACTTCCCTGATGTTCCGTATGTCCACCTTGCCTGTAGCTCTAGGCTACCCTTCAAAGATAGTGGTCGGTGTCATTGTCGTCTGTTTCTTCATCCTTGGTGTCTTCAGGTATTTCCATCAGGTGTGCTTCTTCTTCGGCGATTACACTGGCTACTGGCATCAGTCGAGCCATCATAACTTAACAGCAGATATTAAAACACCCGATAATCAGACAGCAAGTAAGTATTATTACAACCAGAATAATTACGCCATGCATAAGATAGGACCCCCAGGATCCCCCTAACAGCCAGTCAAACCAGCCAGATCCTCCTGCTGTTATGGATAACTTCTTTACCTCCCTTCTTATGTGATCAGCGAGGTTGGTTATGTTTTCTGAATTATCGGGAATGTAAGTGCAACATTCAGCTCCAATTAAGGCACATTGTGCGTATGGCTACCATTTCAGCCGTTATGCCCTCCATTGCTTCAGCAGTGTCGTTAACTATCTGTTCCAGTACCCTCTCGAGGTTACGTAATTCATCCATGGTGCGTCCTATCCCGAATGGGAGCATCATGACCCCAAATAGCCTCTCTACCGGGGTAAGATCTCGTCTTAATCGACCTGGTGTCTGTACTTCTGCTAAAGTACGTACCCGTCTGACAAAAGGGACCACATATCCCAAATAACAGGACCCCCTCCAGTTCTGAGGCAACCAGGGGTAGGCCTTATGCCCGCACACAAAATAAGTGCCATTGTATGCTGTTAGATTCGATCCCAATCTCTCTCTCAGCCCCCGTCACCACCTAATCTTAGGGTCCCAGTCCTGGCTACGTGTCTGATTCTTCAAACCCTCTATTTCAAAGAACCCCTGGTTTGTTGTTTCGCTGGCTATTATGTTCCACCTGGCGCGGTTAAAGTATCCTGCTACAAAACCTGTTTCCTCACCGGTCAGGTTTCTAGTGAAACAAATGTCAGTGGTGGGCCTTCCAACTTCTGAGGTGTTGGTCAAAACCAGGAACGGGGGTCGTACTGACCTATTGTATTCCGGCTGGTACCATCCGTCAATGCATCCAAAAGGTAACCCCCCCAATCTCCACGGTTCTTTATCCCCACTCTGGTTCCAAGTATCATTTACTTCCCCTGTACCGTTTTGTCACGTTACCCACTCTGCTACTTCCGAGATGTTAAGGGAGATGTACAAAAGGTATTTACATGTAACTCTCGTTTCGGTCTAGCTAGCAGGCCGGACCTAACACGAACTATGATAATCGCACCGATCGCAATATATAGTTTCATCTTATTACTCTATAATTAACAAATAGTCAAAGGCAAAATGGCCGTATGGCTTGTTTGAAGAATCTCTCGCTGTCAATCTGTAAATAGACAAACAACAACAACTAATACGTGTGCTAAACGGCTGGTTCAAAAACCTTAAGCTGGGTCCGATGCTTCCATTGTCCGTTCCCTTTAACATCGATGCAGGCACAAGTGTCCTTGCTGATTATAACCTCATACGGTCCTTTTTGGGGCAAACCCCGGTTTTCCCGGGAGGACCCTTACCATAACTCGACTTCCCGCCAACGGGACTTCAGGGAGCTTTGTAAGCTCTGCTTCCGCGTCTCTTTCTTCCTGATTGTCCCTAACTAATTTACGCATCCCTTTTAATTGAGTTCTTAGTTCCAAAACATACCGTTTTATTTTGTCTTTTAATGGGCCTACATCGGCCCCCCCTATTATGATGTTCTCTGGTAATTAGTTCACAAGGAGTTAATCCGGTTGTCCGGTTTGTCGTGGCTCTTAACTTCATCAATATAATGGGTAATACTTCTGTCCACGTTTTTCCTGACGTTTGCATGGCCTTTGCCAGGGCGTTCTTAAGGGTACGGTTCATGCGCTCTACGATCCCAGAACTCTGCGGGTGATAGGGGATGTGGAATTTTTGTTTTATGCCCATCAGCTGGCATATTGTTTTTACAATTTTTTTCCGTGAAGTGGGTGCCTTGGTCGGAATCTATTTGAAGAGGTACTCCCCATCGGGGAATCACCTGCTCAGTCAATATCCTTGCCACTGTTGAGGCAGTGCAATCACGTGCGGGGAAAGCTTCCACCCACCGGGTAAATTGATCTATAATCACTGGGCAATATCTTTTTCCATGGGATGGGGGCAAAGGACCTGTGAAATCAATTTGTACGTGTTTCCATGGCCCCCGTGGACGGGGCTGGTGTCCCATTTTAATTTTAATGGGCCTGCCTGGATTATATCTCTCCCCATCCCTTTCCACCACCAATCTCTCCCAAGACTCCCGGTCATGGCCTCTCATCCTGAATGAGACAGGCCATGATGCAACTCCAATAATGTATTCTGTATGCATTCAGGCACCATTACCTTGTCGTTTCGTCTCCAAACGTTATCCTTCCCTTGCGTTGCGCCCTGCTTTGTCCACATACCTATTTCTTCCTCAGAAGTGTCCTGGTGTAGTTTCTCAATACTTATCAGTTCGTCTCGGGCCCCAGCGGCACTGACTTAATTTTAATAATTTAAAATCATTATCAATGGAGAGTGGTTTTTTTTACCTCTTCAAATTCTTTTTTTTTTCAATCGCAAACACCTCTTCTCCCCCATGCTGTCATATAATCGTGTACTATCCCGAATGCATATCTACTGTCCGTATAGATATTAACAATCATATTTTCCGATAATTCCAGTGCCCGGGTGAGGGCTACCAGTTCTGCCACTTGAGCTGACGACCCCCCATTAATTCGCCCTGATTCAACTGTCTCTAGATCCTGGTTAACTACGGCCCATCCGGTACGGGGTAGTCCCTCTACGTATTTTCGTGAGCCGTCCACAAACAAGGTTTGTTCTGCGGTTTGAAGGGGGGCGTCTTTTATTCTATCCTCTTCCATATCCTCACATACCTCTTCGCAAAAGTGGGGTTCCCCTTCACCCATCATACCTTCTGCAGGGTTGTTTCCTACATCCCTAATTATGGTTACCGCTTTGTTGGGTGTTAAGAGACTGCTTCCCACTTTGCCCGTCTCATATTAGATACGGTTCTCAGTTTTCCTGTGTTTAACATTTCTACCAATGTGTGTTTAGTGTGGAGAATGATGTTTCCAGTCATCACCACAGGCTCGTTTAATTTTTACCACCCAAGCTGCGCAATCTAGCGCGGCTATACATCTGGATAACCCAGTCACCACCGAGCTTTCAGTGGTAGAGTAATAGGCTATAGGTCTCCTTTTATCAGGGATAAAGTTCTGGCTGTAATTAAAGAGGCCCAGTACCTTCCTCACCCGCCTTACCGTTACTGGTCTAGGCATGTCCTTGACAGCCTTTTTCCTATCCAAGAGCATTTCTTTCAGCCCCTTGAGAGGCAGTACCCTAGGTACAGGACCTGGGATTTCCCTACCTGGGCCTTTTTGGGGAGTTAATGGTGCTAACTGTTTCTTTTGAGATACTCTTTTCCACTAACCCTTTTACTATTTCTACAACCGCTGTTCTAGCTTCAGGTTTTATAGGGTATTGTGGCAAGTCCCCCTTTTCTGCCCTCCTCCTGTTCCCGTGGCAGAGACCTTTTCCTGCTTTATCTTTTTCTTTTCTAAACTGCTAAAGCTTACTGTTTTAGCCTTTTTCAAAAGTCACTTTTACATCTTCACAGATAGCTCACCACTCGCCCAGGAGTTTGACCTAATCCCTGAAGGTATTTCTAAATTTAAAACTTTTTTTTTACTGAGCTAGAAGCTTTCGTGTCAAGCTTTTGCACAAAGGAAAATGGGAGCGTTTTAAAAGGCATTCTTTATCTCATTCCTGAACTAAATTTATGTCTTTCAACCCAAGTGCATGTTTTCTTTCGACAAGTAAGTGAGCGTGTCTTTTTTTTTACTACCGGGACCATGTATTTTTATCTTTTACTCAACAAACCTATCCTTTGTGCATTTCCTAGCTCCGTAACTTATCATCCAAATATATCCACACCTTCGTTTCTAACTTAAAATGTAATACCATAAGGTTCACAGTTTCTTAAACTTCCCACATACAGGACAACACGACGAAGGGTTAAAAAAAAAACATTTCACTCTGTTTGGAAAGAGTGGGTGGAGCTAAAACAGGCAGGCAACTCCACACCTTCTTAAAACAGGCTTTCATTCATTCCACAGTCAAAATTACTCGAGTACTCTCTTCATTCAAAATAGACACTCAAAAGTCTCTCTTCATTCAACAAAGCTTATGTCTGGATCCATATGTCACTTAAGATAGTCACTATCAGCTTTTTTTATGGCATTACGTAATTACACAAGTTACAATTAATGATAGGAATTAATTAATGACCCGGGCAGCCCGCGTTTTACATTCCCTTCCTTACCTTCCATGTTCGCCAGTCTCGGACGTTTCCCTTTGTTTCTGTAATACTCATGGCCACGACTACTCTGTGGAGACCCTTTGTCTTCGCAACAAAGCTAGCGTGTTTCCTTACCACCGGAGTTTCGGCTCTAGGTTGGATCGATCAGTTCCCTTCCGCACCAACCTTATTTACTAAAGGAACAACTCAAATTGGTTAGTCAGCTTCTTCCCGCTATCTGTTTATTCGTATCTTATACACTATCCCGTCGTGCCCGTACACCTCTCTTTTCAGTCTCTAACACCAGATTCCAGATACTGTCTTAAGTAATCATGTCTGATCAGACAGTATCCTGCCGACTACGCCATTTTGTTGTGGAAAAATATTTCCGAGACTGTATAATATATATAAAGAGAGGTTTATTAAATCGGAGACAAAGCTTTGGGAGAAGTGTTAAAGACCCCTGTCTTTGAACCATCTTCTCAAATTGGTATCTGCAGTGAAGTCCTTTTATCTTACAAATTACGTCACTTTACAACACATGCTTTAGCACTACAAAGCTTTGACTTATCGAAGGCTAAGCTTTTGATATATAACCCATCCTGCATTGTGTCAGGGCAGTATAAACAAGTGCAGGCTTTTGACACCGGTATAAACAAACATACCTAGTACTTAACTCTCCAGTGTTCATTATCTCACTTTCCAATCTCCATTAACTCAAGGCCAGCATGCCTTAAAGTCTAACTGTTTAAAGCATAATGCATCAGTATTGTCCCTTACAAAATTCATTTAAAGGGGAAAATAAAATAAATGTTTGGTCCCGTATACAATCAAATATATGTCCAAAAATCCGCTCCAACATCCTTAAGTCGCAGTTGGATAAAGTAGTTGTGTAAAGAGGGGGTGGATAATGTACCAATACAAGCCATGTGTCACCTCCCTCTACCTCGCACCCACCCAGAGAGGGAAGCAAATCTCAAGGTGTGTCATGCTGAGCTGCTCTGGTGCACCTTCTATTCAGCCATATCCGGCCATCGAGCAGCATTGGAAGACATGTGGAAAAAACTCATCTGTGGTGCTCCAAGTTCCAAGTTATAGGGCTCAATTTTCCCTAGTGCCATTTTTTGGAGTATTGCCAGAGTTACGCCAGTATTCTTTGACCACAACTACTCCAAAAATATAAGTAGCAAGTTTCCCCATTCTATTTTTTGAAATTGACGCCACGCAGCCTGTCCTGTGGCTCCGGTGGGTGAAGCCTAATGTCTGCGCTGAAAAAATGACGGCCCCCCGCTTCGGCGCATATGTGAAAAAAAAGACGTTTTTGATGTGATTGCTATGGGCACACATGCCCAGTGCAGCTCCCGGTCTGCATTCGGTCATGTTTAAAGAGCCAGTTGTGTGTGAGAACTTTAATTCTCATTGGAAAAATCGGAGCTGCAATACAAGATGCAACGCGGCTCAAGGACCAAGAATTTCTTGCAGGATGAAGTGGAGGCACTGGTTACTGTAATTAAGGCCAGATGGCACGAGCTGGACACCACCAGAAGGCACATAAAAGTTTCACCAAAAGAAATGAAGAAACGCGGGAACCAACTTGCAGAAGATTACTGTGCAATGGTGACCACCCTGAGGTCTGGAGGTCAGTGCAAAAAGAATTGGCAGGACCTTGGTCAAGTAGTTAATGTAAGTAATATTTTCATTTATTCAATGGAATTCAATTGTAAATGTGACCATCTGTATATTTCCCACCCAGTAGAAAGTCACCCTCTCTAAAAAGTTATATTTTCATCTTTGCAAAGGAAGGTGACACACAATAAAAGGGACACAATGCTGGTTAAAGAGGAAATTAATGCAATAGTAAGGAAAGACTTTGGCTTGGATGATGTGGAATCGGTATGGGTGGAGCTGTGGAATACCAAAGGGCTGAAAACGCTGGTGGGAGTTGTGTACAGGCCACCAAATAGTAGTAGAGAGGTTGGGGACAGCATCAAACAAGAAATAAGGGATGTGTGCAATAAAGGTACGGCAGTTATCATGGGCGACTTTAATTTACATATAGATTGGGCTAACCAAACTGGCAGCAATGCGGTGGAGGAGTATTTCCTGGAGTGTATTAGAGATGGTTTTCTTGACCAATATGTCGAGGAACCAACTAGAGAGCTGGCCATCCTAGACTGGGTGATGTGTGATGAGAAGGGACTAATTAGCAATCTTGTTGTGCGAGGCTCCTTGGGAAAGAGTGACCATAATATGGTAGAATTCTTTATTAAGATGGAGAGTGACACAGTTAATTCAGAAACTAGGGTCCTAAACTTAAGGAAAGCTAACTTCGACAGCATGAGGCGCAAATTGGCTAGGATAGACTGGCAAATGTTACTTAAAGGGTTGACGGTGGATAGGCAATGGCAAACATTTATAGATCACATGGATGAACTTCAACAGTTGTACATCCCTGTCTGCAGTAAAAAATAAAACAGGGAAGATGGCTCAACCGTGGCTAACAAGGGAAATTAAGGATAGTGTTAGATCCAAAGAAGAGGCATATAAATTGGCCAGAAAAAGCAGCAAACCTGAGGACTGGGAGAAAGTTGGAATACAGCAGAGGAGGACAAAGGATTTAATTAGGAGGGAGAAAATAGAGTACGAGAGGAAGCTTGCCGGGAGCATAAAAACTGTCTGCAAAAGCTTCTATCGATATGTGAAGAGAAAAAGATTAGTGAAGATGAACGTAGGTCTCTTGCAGTAGGACTCAGGTGAATTAATAATGGGGAACAAAGAAATGGCAGACCAATTGAACAAATACTTTGGTTCTGTCTTCCTGAGAGGAACGAGTGTTGCTGGGACATTGCATGGTTTCCTACAGTCCGAGGCTGGGGATTCCAGTGGGGTGCAGCGAGGCACACCTAGGGTTCCGCTGACCGAGGCTGCAGGGCTCAGTGGGGTGCAGCGAGGCACACCCAAGGCCCCACCATAAGAGGCTGCGGGTCCCAGTGGGATGCAGCAAGCCACACAGGGTAAGAAGAGGAAGGAGAGCTTGATAGCACTCTCCTGAGGTTCAGGATCTAACAGATGTGGTTCAGATGATGGCAATGACTGCAGAGTATCTCTTTGCTGTTTGCGTCAAGTAACTGATTGTATGGGAACTGCCCTGGGATATACAAGAGACATGATACAATGCTATATAAATCCACCCTTCCTTTACCTCCTCCATGTATTAACCTTGTACAACCTGTCCTGACATGCATCCAAGCTCGTCTCCTTCATCATTCAAAGGACAGAGTATTCAAATAAACTGTCCCACAGTGTCAGCTGTGGCTCAGGGGGCAGCACTGCTGGATACCATCATTGGGGTGGGTGATGAGGTATCGGGACTGCCGGGAGAAGTAACAACACGCTCACGAGAAATGGGAACATTGCCCAGGAACATGAGGGAGGGAATGTCTCAGGCAGCTGATGTGCTGTCAGTGAACATGAGGAAGGGAATGTTTCAGGTAGCTAAGACACTGTCAGGGCACATGAAGGAGGCAATGTCAGAGTTAGCTGCTGCAATAAGTTAACACGCCCAGACCCCGCGCCTATTGACAGAATCAACTGCCACTCCCACTGCCACGCCTCCCAGCCGCACCCCCCCCCCCCCATCAACTGATATGATGCAATGCATGTCGTCACACAGGATTTGCACATTAATGGAGTGGAAGCCTTTTCTGTTCCTGTACATCTCGGAATCCTCCAAAGATGCCCGCAAGGCAATGTGGGTACAATCAATGCAACCCTGCACCTTTGGGAAGCCCGCAATCCTGGAGAAGCCTACGGCCTCTTCATGCATTGCCTGGGTGGTCATGGGGAACTTTATGTAGTCATTCCTCTGGGCACATAGTGTTACATGTTGACAAATGGAGCACATATCCCCAGTTGTGGCCTGGAATGATCCAGATGCATAGAATGAAAGTGCAGCTGTAACCTTCACTTCAACTGACAAAGCAGTCCTCCTGATGCTTCTCGGTTGCAGATCTGCTTTTACTAACTCACAGATCTCGGTTACAACTTCCTTGCGGAAACGCAGCATTCTGACACAGTCTGCATCACTCAGGTGCAGGTATGAATGCCTCTCTCAATATACCCGATGTGGGTAATGCCTCCTGCCCATCATCCTACGTGCTCTGAGGTTCCTTATGCGATGACGTCAAATCAATTATCTCCTCCACAACATCAGCATGCAGAAGGCTTGCACAAGGTATGGCATTGTCAGTATTACCCCCATGATTAAATTGTACCTTTGCAAGAAGCTCAAAATGGCAGGCAGGACAAGCTTCTTTGTTGTCTCTCTCCCCCAGGTCGATGCCCTATTATGGATCATACCCAGGTCTGCACATGCGCAATAGGCTTGCTTAGATTGAGAAACACCCCACCGGCTTTCCGTACCCCCGGGCTTCATTTGATGCATAGTGGTATAGTGTAAGAATTCTCATCCCTTCAGTTTGGCTTCCAGCCGCCCCCACCACCCCACCCCACCCCGGGCTTTTCAAGCCGAGCCCCAAGCCCCTTATCCGGGTAATGGAACGATTCTGCCGGCCGACGCTCCGACCCTCGAATCCGGTTTGGAGCCGTTCGATGTAGTGTGGCACTTTAAAATAATCCAAACTTAAAGAATTGCATGAAACTTCCATTTTCTGCGTTTTCAGTTGGATAAATTTAAGCTTTATGATGCATATTTATGTGTTCTTGAGTCCCTCCAAAACTTCACCTAAAAACAATAGCGCCTTTCTGCGCTGATCTTTTAAGGTGTGCTGGTTTTTCTTAAGTACCCAGAAGGTTTTTCGGGAGTAGTCACATACGCTGTCCTAGGAGAAATGTAAGTTGGCCAAACTTGCACAATTGTGAAAAACTGGCGCAGACATCAGGTTACGCCCCCTATGACGCAAAAAAAAACTAACCTAAGAAAATCATAACTAATTAAGTTACGCTGGTGCACAATCTTTGGGGAAACTTGGATTTTTTAAACTTAGGCCAAAAATAGCGGCGTGCATCAACAGAAAGGCGCACATCACTGGGGAAAATTGAGCCCATAGTGATTATTGCAGGGAAAGCAAATTGGGTGAGGGGTAGGAAGGAAACATTCCTTAAATAGGAAATGGAACTTAAAAAAAAATCATTCTCCAGTTCTGGGGGCTTCTGACAAAGCCGACATTTATTGCCCATCCCTAGTTGCCCTGAGAAGATGCTGGTGGACCTTCTCCTCTGTAGTCAGATACAGCTGACTGGATTGCTGGGCTAATTCAAAGGTCAGTTAAGAGTCAACCATGTTGGTGTGGGACTGGAATCACATAAAGGACAGACAGCTTAAGGACGGCAGGTTCCCTTCACTAAAGGAAATAAAAAAATTAGCAGTAAGTCTATCTGATTAATTGGTTCAGCGTCAATAGTGAACCAGTTGGGTTTTTACAACAATAGTCTAAAAGTGACCAAAGCTTCATGTTCAGCTTTACTTTCCTCCTAGTCAAGTAGGAGGACTTAAAGATTATATATAGGATGGCAATGACAATTATTTTGGAGCCCATTTTTATGGTTGGAAAAAGGAGTAGGAGAAATTATTTCAATGTTAATTAGGGAAAATATAACCATTGTGTTTAACTGTCAATATTACCACTTTTGTACAGAGATTACTGTCTTTCTTACAGATAATGAGAAGATTTGGAACAATGAGAAACAATAAACTGAAAATTTTCACTGCCGGAAATGTTAATTCAAATTAAATTTTACATACCACAGTTAATGTATTAATTGTTTTTTTTAAATTTTCATTTAACAGTTATGAGGATCAGAAAGGCCAATGGTAGGTATGATTTCAAACATTAGCTTATTTTTTGAAGGACTTGTGTCATTTTTTTCATAATTTCTTTTTTTCTTTTAACATGCCAAGTAACCAGGAGGCTGATGTTTACTAGCAATTGAAATAAATAATTCTTATTTCTGCTTGTGAAGAATGTATTGACATCTATGGCAAGGACTACTTTAAGAATATTTTGTGCCATGATACTTCAAATGTACAGGCCAGCGACGTCCTTTTGTATAATGCGAATAATGAAAGTTGAAGACTTCTCTCTGAGTAAAAGAGGACCTGTGGTTGCAGACGGCTACATTGGAAAACTGAAGTAGAGAGAGGATCACCTTATTTTCAAATTGTGCAAATGGACAATTATATTTACACATTAGTGTTGACTGTAAATTACTTTAATGTAAATCAAATTAATCTTCCACTTTGTCCTCCGACATAGTTTTAGCCATTTGATACAAGTGAATAAATGTACAATTTTATTGTAAAATATGATTTGATCAAGATGTTAGGTTATATATTTTGGTGAATGATATGTAAATGATATTTCTGACACAGCATTAATTTTTTTTTTTACTTTATCAATAATTTGTATTAATAGATTATGTGCAAAGATGGTGGGCCCAAGTTTCCGATGCTGGAGAAAACGGCGCACCTCCGAGATGTACGTGACCTGCCTGGGATAAAAAGCGCGCCGGAATCCTACCGAGGAATTTTCCGGTCATCCTGGAGCTTGGCGTGGCGCAGTAGAGTCTCACTGGGGCAGAACAAGCCAATCGCAGCCAACAGGGGGACGGGGCTAGGGATCAGCGTTCTTCTGAGTGCCGGCAGGGTTGCGCAGGCGTGTTGGAGCATGCGCACCTGTGCAATGGCTCAGCAGGGCGTTTTTCCCCCAGTCTGTCTTCGAATGGTGTGGGTACCGGAGAGGGATGGAGGAGCGTGGGAGGGGGGCAATGGGGAGGTGATCGGTGGGGGAGAAGCATGGGAAGGGACGGAGAAGTGTGGCAAGGGATGGAGGAGTGTGGGTTGGGGGGCACTCGAAATGATCGGGGCCGGAGGAGAGAGCAGGGGTGCCTTCGTCCAGCCTGCCCCCCCTGCGTTCAGCCCCCAACCCCCACCCGCGTTCAGCCCCACCCCACAACCACCCTCGCATTCAGCCCCACCCCCCACATCCCCCCCGCGTTCAGCCCCCACACCCCCATACCCCCCCCTGCGTTCAGCCCCCCCCACACACACCCCCACCCCACACCCCCTCC
The DNA here is from genome assembly GCF_044704955.1 of Pristiophorus japonicus. Lineage (NCBI taxonomy): Eukaryota > Metazoa > Chordata > Chondrichthyes > Pristiophoridae > Pristiophorus > Pristiophorus japonicus. Next base: position 101,891,193 of record NC_091992.1, read on the forward strand.
ACCACAACCCCCCACCACACACACCACACCCCCTCCCCCACACACACACACACACACACCCACCACACACAACACCCCCCCACCACACACATCCCCCCCCACACACACCCCCACCCCACACCCCCTCCACCACAACCCCCCACCACACACACCGCCTCCCCCCCCACACACACACACACACACACACACACCCACCACACACAACACTCCCCCACCACACACATCCCACACCAACTCTCCCACACAACCAACCCCCGCACCCCCCCCCCTCCCCCCCACCCCTCACTGTCAGATATAGAGAGAAAGAGACACATAAGAACAGAAGAACATAAGAATTAGGAACAGGAGTAGGCCATCTAGCCCCTCGAGCCTGCTCAGCCATTCAACAAGATCATGGCTGATCTGGCCATGGACTCAGCTCCACTTACCCGCCCGCTCCCCATAACCCTTAATTCCCTTATTGGTTAAAAATCTATCTATCTGTGATTTGAATACATTCAATGAGCTAGCCTCAACTGCTTCCTTGGGCAGAGAATTCCACAGATTCACAATCCTCTTGGAGAAGAAATTCCTTCTCAACTCGGTTTTAAATTGGCTCCCCCATATTTTGAGGCTGTGCCCCCTAGTTCTAGTCTCCCCGACCAGTGGAAACAACCTCTCTGCCTCTATCTTGCCTATCCCTTTCATTATTTTAAATGTTTCGATAAGATCACCCCTCATCATTCTGAAATCCAACGAGTAAAGACCCAGTCTACTCAATCTATCATCATAAGGTAACCTCCTCATCTCCGGAATCAGCCTAGTGAATCGTCTCTGTACCCCCTCCAAAGCTAGTATATCCTTCCTTAAGTAAGGTGACCAAAACTGCACGCAGTACTCCAGCTGCGGCCTCACCAATACCCTATACAGTTGCAGCAGGACCTCCCTGCTTTTGTACTCCATCCCTCTCGCAATGAAGGCCAACATTCCATTCGCCTTCCTGATTACCTGCTGCACCTGCAAACTAACTTTTTGGGATTCATGCACAAGGACCCTCAGGTCCCTCTGCACTGCAGCATGTTGTAATTTCTCCCCATTCAAATAATATTCCCTTTTACTGTTTTTTTTTCCAAGGCGGATGACCTCACATTTTCCGACATTGTATTCCATCTGCCAAACCTTAGCCCATTCGCTTAACCTATCTAAATCTCTTTGCAGCCTCTCTGTGTCCTCTACACAACCCGCTTTCCCACTAATCTTTGTGTTATCTGCAAATTTTGTTACACTACACTCTGTCCCCTCTTCCAGGTCATCTATGTATATTGTAAACAGTTGTGGTCCCAGCACCGATCCCTGTGGCACACCACTAACCACCGATTTCCAACCCGAAAAGGACCCATTTATCCCGACTCTCTGCTTTCTGTTAGCCAGCCAATTCTCGATCCATGCTAATACATTTTCTCTGACTCCGTGTACCTTTATCTTCTGCAGTAACCTTTTGTGTGGCACCTTATCGAATGCCTTTTGGAAATCTAAATATACCACATCTATCGGTACACCTCTATCCACCATGCTCGTTATATCCTCAAAGAATTCCAGTAAATTAGTTAAACATGATTTCCCCTTCATGAATCCATGTTGCGTCTGCTTGATTGCACTGTTCCTATCTAGATGTCCTGCTATTTCTTCATTAATGATAGCTTCAAGTATTTTCCACACTACAGATGTTAAACTAACCGGTCTATAGTTACCTGCCTTTTGTCTGCCCCCTTTTTTAAACAGAGGCGTTACTTTAGCTGCTTTCCAATCCGCTGGTACCTCCCCAGAGTCCAGAGAATTTTGGTAGATTATAACGAATGCATCTGCTATAACTTCTGCCATCTCTTTTAATACCCTGGGATGCATTTCATCAGGACCAGGGGACTTGTCTACCTTGAGTCCCATTAGCCTGTCCAGCACTACCTCCCTAGTGATAGTGATTATCTCAAGGTCCTCCCTTCCCACATTCCCGTGACCAGCAATTTTTGGCATGGTTTTTGTGCCTTCCACTGTGAAGACCGAAGCAAAATAATTGTTTAAGGCCTCAGCCATTTCCACATTTCCCATTATTAAATCCCCTTTCTCATCTTCTAAGGGACCAACATTTACTTTAGTCACTCTTTTCCATTTTATATATCTGTAAAAGCTTTTACTATCTGTTTTTATGTTTTGCGCAAGTTTACTTTCATAATCTATCTTTCCTTTCTTTATTGCTTTCTTAGTCATTCTTTGCTGTCGTTTAAAATTTTCCCAATCTTCTAGTTTCCCACTAACTTTGGCCACCTTATACGCATTGGTTTTTAATTTGAAATTCTCCTTTATTTCCTTGGTTATCCACGGCTGGTTATCCCTTCTCTTACCGCTCTTCTTTTTCACTGGAATATATTTTTGTTGAGCACTATGAAAGAGCTCCTTAAAAGTCCTCCACTGTTCCTCAATTGTGCCACCGTTTAGTCTGTGTTTCCAATCTACTTTAGCCAACACTGCCCTCATCCCACTGTAATCCCCTTTGTTTAAGCATGGTACGCTCGTTTGAGACACTACTTCCTCACCCTCAATCTGTATTACAAATTCAACCATACTGTGATCACTCATTCCGAGAGGATCTTTTACTAGGAGATCGTTTATTATTCCTGTCTCATTACACAGGACCAGATCTAAGATAGCTTGCTCCCTTGTAGGTTCTGTAACATACTGTTCTAAGAAACAATCCCATATGCATTCTATGAATTCCTCCTCAAGGCTACACCGTGCGATTTGATTTGACCAATCGATATGTAGGTTAAAATCTCCCATGATTACTGCCGTTCCTTTTTCACATGCCTCCATTATTCCCTTGATTATTGCCCGCCCCACCATGAAGTTTTTATTTGGGGGCCTATAAACTACGCCCACCAGTGACTTTTTCCCCTTACTATCTCTAATCTCCACCCACAATGATTCAACATTTTGTTCATTAGAGCCAATATCGTCTCTCACAACTGCCCTGATATCATCCTTTATTAACAGAGCTACCCCACCTCCTTTCCCTTCTTGTCTATCTTTCCGAATTGTCAGATACCCCTGTATGTTTAATTCCCAGTCTTGGCCACCCTGCAACCACGTTTCTGTAATGGCCACCAAATCATACCCATTTGTGATGATTTGTGCCATCAACTCATTTACTTTATTTCGAATGCTGCGTGCGTTTAGGTAGAGTGTTTTAATACTAGTTTTTAAACCATGATTTTTAGTTTTGACCCCTCCTGCAGCCCCTTTATATTCATACATATTGTCCCTTCCTATCACCTTGTGGTTTACACTTACCCCAGTGCTACTCTGCTCTGTTGCCTCCTGCCTTTTGCATTCTTTCTTGAGGTCCTGTTCATCTGAGCTCTCACCCACTCTAACTAGCTCAGAGCCCTCTCCTGGGTTCCGAATACTCCTCGCACTGACAGAGACATTGACAGAAACACCTTCCTTTCACATAAAGGTAGGACTTCTATTTTTTTTATTGATTGGTTGCTTATTACTTTTTGTGCTTCGTAAATGTACTGCTTTGTTTTGTGCTCAGTGCTTTAAATGTACTTTGCTTCTTTAATGTTGTTGTGAAGGTGTTTATGGAAAATCCTTTAACTTCCCTTCGCCCCCCCCCCCCCGATGTGATGTTGATGTGTCCTTTGTGTTTAATGCTTCCCACACACCCCCCGTCTCTGGCTGTACCTGCACTAAACTTAACTCTAGGTAATGTTTTTCAGAACTTAAAAAAGTGGACAGTTACTCCATTCTAAGTTAGTTTGAAGTAAGTTTTCACTGCCGAAACTTGCAAAACAGGCCTAAGTGGCTGGATACACCCGCTTTTGAAAAGAAATACCTGAACTAAAATGAACCTAAACTAACTCATTAGAACTGGAGCAAACTAAGTGCCGAGAATTGCGATTTAAAAGATACTCCAAACTAAATGAGTTGCTCCAAGAAAATTGGAGCAACTCCACCCGAAACTTGGGCCCGGTGTAGCTGGTAATGTTCATGGTTCTCTTGTTTATCTGCTTTGTTCATGTTGTGTATCTGTAAAGCATGCACTCCCATGTTCCGCCACCAGGGAGTGCATCCCCTGATGTACCAAGGGATTCCAGCATCCCTTGGGAGCACTGTATATAAGCCGGCCCCTAAGGCCTGTTACTCACTCTGGAGTGTCTTAATAAAGACTGAGGTCACTGTTACTTTAATCTCCCTGTGTGCAGCCTCATCTGTGTTAGGAACACAACAACTGGCGACGATTACACGAATCCAACGCAAAGATGCAGCAAACTGTGGGCATCCTGGAGAAGTTCTCGGAGGGTGAGGACTGGGAAGCCTGTGTCGAATGGTTAGACCAGTACTTTGTAGCCAACAAGCTGGACGGAGAAGGAAGTGCTGCAAAAAGGAGAGCGGTCCTCCTCACGGTCTGCGGGGCACCAACGTACAGCCTCATGAATAATCTTCTGGCTCCGGTGAAACTCACAGAAAGTCTTATGAGGAGCTGTGTACACTGGTTCAGGAGCATCTTAACCCAAGGGAGTGTGTGCTGATGGCGAGGTATTGGTTATATACGTACCAGCGATCTGAAGGTCAGGAAGTGGCGAGCTACGTCGCCGAGCTAAGGCGACTTGCAGGACAATGTGAGTTTGATGGCTACTTGGAGCAAATGCTCAGAGACTTTTTTATACTGGGCATTGGCCACGAGACCATCCTATGAAAACTTTTGACTGTAGAGACACCGACCCTCAGTAAGGCCATTGTGACAGCATAAGTGTTTATGTCCACCAGTGACAACAACAAACAAATCTCTCAACACACAAGTGCGAACAATGTTCATAAAATAACTGGAACTGTGTTTGCGAGCAGAAATGTACAGAGCAGAAACCACGAGTCTGCAACTGCCAGCAGGCCTCAGGTGACTCAGAGTCCGCAACAAAGGATGAATGCAAGGCAATTCACACCTTGTTGGTGTTGTGGAGGCTTCCATTCAGCCTATTCATGCCGCTTCAAAGTGTATGTTTGTAAGAGCTGTGGAACAATGGGGCACCTCCAACGAGTTTGCAGATGAGCTGCAAGCTCTGCAAAACCTGCTAACCACCACGTGGCAGAGGAAGATCGGTCCATGGTGGATCAAAGCAATTTCGAGCCTCAGCAAGAGGAGGCAGATGCTGAAGTACACGGGGTGCACACATTTTCGATGAAATGTCCACCTATAATGCTAAACGTAGAATTGAATGGCTTACCCGTAGCCATGGAACTGGACACTGGCGCTAGCCAATCCATCATGAGTAAAACGATGTTTGAGAGACTGTGGTGCAACAAGGCACTCAGACCAGCCCTGAGCCCCATCCACATGAAACTGAGAACATACACCAAAGAGCTTATCACTGTCCTGGGCAGCACCATGGTCAACGTCACCTATGAGGGCACGGTGCATGAACTGCCACTCTGGATTGTCCCGGGCGATGGCCCCCCACTGCTTGGAAGGAGCTGGCTGGGCAAAATCCGCTGGAACTGGGATGACATCCGAGTGTTATCACATGTCGATGAGGCCTCATGTACCCAGGTTCTTATTCCTTAACTTTTTGAGCCAGGCATTGGAAACTTTTCCGGGGCGAAGGTGTGGATCCACTTGGTCCCAGAGGCACGACCCATTCATCACAAGGCGCGAACAGTACCTCACATGATGAGGGAGAGAGTGGAAATCGAGCTGGACAGGCTGCAATGCGACGGCATCATCTCCCCAGTGGAATTCAGCGAGTGGGCCACCCCGATTGTTCCAGTACTCAAAAGTGATGGCACGGTCAGCATTTGCGGCGATTATAAAGTAACTATTAATCGTTTCTCACTACAGGACCAATACCCGCTACCTAAGGCAGATGACCAATTTGCGACGCTCGCAGGAGGCAAGACATTCACCAAGCTCGACCTGACCTCGGCCTACATGACGCAGGAGCTGGAGGAGTCTTCGAAGGGCCTCACCTGCATCAACACGCACAAGGGACTGTTCATCTACAACAGATGCCCGTTCGGCTGCAGCGGTCTTCCAGAGAAACATGGAGAGCCTACTCAAGTCGGTACCACGCACGGTGGTTTTTCAGGACGACATATTGGTCACGGTTCGGGACACCGTCGAGCACCTACAAAACCCGAAGGAGGTTTTCCAGTGACTGGATCGCGTAGGGCTGCAGCTAAAGAGGTCGAAATGCACCTTCATGGCAACAGAAGTGGAGTTTTTGGGGAGAAAGATCGCGGCGGACGGCATTCGGCCCACAGACGCCAAGACAGAAGCTATCAGGAACGCGCCCAAGCCACAGAGTGACACAGAGCTGCGGTCGTTCCTGGGACTCCTCAACTATTTTGGTAACTTCCTACCGGGGTTAAGCACCCTCTTAGAGCCCCTACATGCGTTATTGCGTAAAGGTGAGAACTGGGTATGGGGAAAAAACCAAGTACTTGCTTTTGAGAAAGCCAGAAGCATTTTATGCTCCAACAAGCTGCTTGTATTGTATAACCCGTGTAAAAGACTCGTTCTAGCATGTGATGCGTCGTCGTACGGAGTCGAGTGTGCATTACAACAAGCTAACGTTACGGGGAAGTTGCAACCTGTCGCCTATGCTTCCAGGAGCTTGTCTGAGGCTAAGAGGGCCTACAACATGAGTGAGAAAGAGGCATTAGTGTGTGTTTGGGGTAAAGAAAATGCATCAGTACCTGTTTGGCCTCAAATTTGAGCTGGAAACCGATCACAAGCCCCTCGCGTCCCTGTTCGCTGAAAACAAGGGGATAAATACGAATGCCTCAGCCCGCAAACAAAGGTGGGCACTCGCACTGTCAGCGTATAACTATACCATCCGCCATAGGCCAGGCACCGAGAACTGTGCAGATGCTCTCATTCGGCTACCATTGCCCACCACAGTGGTGGAAATGGTACAGCCTACAAACTTGTTGATGGTGGCGCAGCCTGCAGACTTGTTGATGGTCATGGAAGCATTTGAAAATGATAAATCACCTGTCACGGCCCGCCAGATTAGGACTTGGACCAGCCAAGATCCTCTGCTGTCCCTAGTAAAAAACTGTGTACTGCATGGGAGCTGGGCCAGCATCCCCGTTGAAATGCAAGAGCTAATCAAGCCGTTCCATTCAGGCAGGCTGCCTGTTGTGGGGTAACCGCGTAGTGCTACCCAAAAAGGGCAGAGAGACTTTCATCTCGGATCTCCACAGCACACATCCGGGTATAATAATGTTGAAAGTGATAGCCAGATCCCACGTGTGGTGGCCCGGTATCGACTCTGACTTAGAGTCCTGTGTACAGCAATGCAGCGTGTGTGCTCAGTTGAGCAATGTGCCCAGAGAGGCACCACTGTTTGTGGTCCTGGCCCTCCAGACCATGGTCGAGGATCTATTTTGACTATGCGGGCCCGTTTCTCGGTAAAATGTTCCTGGTGGTGGTGGATGCTTATTCAAAATGGATTGAATGTGAATTAATAATGTCGGGAAGCACCACCACCGCCACCATTGAAAGCCTGAGGGCCATGTTTGCCACCCACGGCCTGCCTGACACACTGCTCAGTGACAACGGGCCATGTTTCACTCGTGCCGAATTTAAAGAATTCATGACCCGCAATGGGATCAAACATGTCACCTCGGCCCCGTTTAAACCAGCATCCAATGGGCAGGCAGAGCGGGCAGTACAAACAATCAAACAGAGTCTCAAACGAGTCACAGAAAGCTCACTCCAAACCCACCTGTTCCGAGTACTGCTCAGCTCCCGCACAAGACCCCACTCGCTCACAGGGGTGCCCCCGGCTGAGCTACTCATGAAAAGGACACTTAAAACCAGACTCTCGCTGGTTCACCCCAACCTGCATGATCAGGTAGAAAGCAGGCGGCAGCAACAAAATTAAAACGATGGTCGGGCCACTGTATCACGGGAAATTGATCTGAATGACCCTGTGTATGTGCTAAACGATGGACATGGTCACAAGTGGATCGTGGACACGGTGATAGCTAAAGAAGGGAGTAGGGTGTTTGTAGTCAAACTAGACAATAGACAAATTTGCGAAAAGCTCCTGGACCAAACGAGACTGCGGTTCACAGACTGCCCTGAACAACCCACAGCAGACACCACCTTTTTCGAGCCCACAACACACACCCAAAGGATCAACGACACCACCCTGGACCAGGAAATCAAACCCATCATGCCCAACAACCCAGCAAGGCCAGGCTCACCCAGCAGCCCTGCAGGGCTAACAACACGCCAGCCCAGCGAGGGCACAGCCAACACACCAGAACAGACATTTGTACCGAGGCGGTCCACCAGGGACAGAAAGGCTCCCGATCGCCTCACCTTGTAAATAGTTTTCACTTTGACTTTGGGGGGGAATGATGTTGTGTATCTGTAAAGCATGCACTCCCATGTTCCGCCACCAGGGAGCGCAAAAATGAGGGCCTGTCCCTCAAAATGGCTCCATCCTCTTCACTGCCGGAGCAGGTGCTCCACCGGTCGACTGCTTAATAGATCAAATCTCGCCCTTATCCACCTCTCGCAGCAGTCCTGGCCAATTCTCACCACAGTAGTGCAGGGTGCTGAGGTCAGTTGTGATCTGCCCACTCCTACCCCAGCTGAGAACAGCTAACTTAGCACAAACTTTCTCCCTCATGTCCGCCCCCTGCTCTATCCAAGCTCATTCCAGCTGAGACCTACCTGCTGCTCCCTCCCTTAGCTCTATTCTCCCTAAACTCCTCTCCACCTAATCTCCTTTGCTGCCCCATTTTGGTTAACATTGTAAATATTTACCTCTCTTTAGCAATCACAATCTTCTAGTTTTGGTTCAGGCACTGCCTGCCTCCTCCCACCCTTGTCCTTCTCAAACCACTGTCATCACTCACCTTCTGAAAATACTCACCCTTGACCCCTCAGTCCTCATTAACTGCCTCCAACTCCAAGCTCCCTATTCTCGCCATGGTGCTTGAAAATATTATCACCTCCCAGCTCTGTGGTCGTCACTCCTGCAACTCCATGTTTGAATCACTCCGTCCCTCCCACAGCTTCAAAATGGCCCTAACCAAAATCACAAATGGCATTCTTTGTGACTGTGACCATGGTACATTATTATTCCTTCATGACCTGCAGCCTTTGACAGAGTCAACCATCCCACCTATCTCCACTGCCTACCCTCTGTGTGACTGCCTGACTTGTCTCAACTCAGCTCCTAATTCCGATTTTGGGCCTGAGGGGACTCCACGGTGATGCAGAGCGAGATTCCCTTGGATTATAAAGAAGTACCAAACATTATTTTTTTCCCTACAAGCAAAATACTTGCAGAAAGAACACAATGAAGATTATTTTCAATAGAAGTAAAATAGTTTCATATTGATAGATTTCAGTCCAGCTAATGACGTGGCTGCATTGGGCTTGCGCTCCACCTGGTGCTTCACATCAAAGGACTTTCTTCAATGTGAGAAAAGAGCTCCCCCTGCTGGAATTAAATCTAAATATCTCATTCACTTGACAAAATTCTGTTATTTAAATGTGTTATAAAGAAGTTTGATTGAAATAGCATCTCATCACTTCCTTCTGGGTGTTTCACAGTGCAGCACAACCAATTCATTACTTTTGCACAGCATCAATCATTGTCATTATGTTATTATGTAGCCAATTGTGCATACAAAGATCACAGAAACAGTAAATGAGTTGACTGACTTTTCTTCAGTGGGGTTAGTTGACTGAAGAATGTTTCGAGGACACCAGGTGATCGCCTTAATCTTCTCAGTTTTACATTTCTTGTTTAGGGAAAAGTTACATAAACAAGAATTTATATTGAATCTGTGACAAGAGAACCTCCTTATAAGGTTTACATTAAGAAGTGATTAACCTTTAACTTCTATATTAAGTTGTTGTCATGATTAAAGGAGCAGAGCATCAATGAGTAATTATATTTGAATCAACAAAATATCAGAGAATCTTTTGTTGCTGGGGTTCAGAGCAACACAAGATTGGTAGTAGCGGAGGAGATGATTATTTTTCTGCCTACCTAAATGAGAGTAAGGATAAAATAAAGAGAGAGAATCATAGAATCATAGAAAATTATGACACAGAAGGAGGCTATTCAGCCCATCATGTCTGTGCTGGTAGAGAGGTAAAGATACAATTTTAGAGCATGTTCTATGAGAAAAAGCTGGGGAAGAAAAAAGGCTTGTTGTGATATTGCTGAGATTTTGACAATTCTTAAACATATCTTACTCAAATACCAAATTAATTATTCCATTCCTCTGTCCATAGAATCATAGAATCACAGAAATTTACAGCACAGAAGGAGGCCATTTCGGCCATCGTGTCCGTGCCAGCCGACCAAGAGCTATCCAACCTAATCCCACTTTCCAGCTTTTGATCCGTAGCCCTGTAGGTTACGGCACTATGGGGCTAAGTTTCGGCCTGAGTTGCTCCTGTTTTTTTGGAGCAACTGGTTTAGAATGGAGTATCTTAGAAATTTGAATTCTCGGCATTTAGTTTGCTCCAGTTCTAGTCAGTTAGAACAGTTTCACTTTGGAACAGAAATTTTTTTTCTAACTTACGCCTGTTTTCAAAGTTTAGGCAGTGAAAACTTACTCGAAACTAACTTAGAATGGAGTAAGTGAAGATTTTTGTACGTTCGAAAAAACTTGTCTACACTTTAGAAAATCAGGCGTAGGTTACAAATTAGGCGTAGGGAATGGGGGGGGGGTTTAAAGGGAAGTTTACAAACATTAAACACTTCAGTTTTACAAATAAAGAGCCATCATCAATAATAAATGATAAATACATCAATAAATCAACCAATAAATCAATCAAAAAAAATTAAGAAAAAAAAAAATTTAAAAATCAATAAATAAAACATTTTCTAATTACCAACTGCAGCACCAGGAGTCCTCCAACAGCGTGCTGGGACGGACCCCCCAGTGTGTCTCTGTCAGTGTCTCGATCTCTCTGTCTGTCTGTGTGTGTCTCTCACTCTCTGTCTGTCAGTGTCTGTGTTTCTGACAGCGAGGGGAGGGGGAGGAGAGAGGGGGTGGGGGGAAGGGAGAGAAGGAGGCTGAACGGCCGGGCCCAAGACCTCGGGCTGGATTTACAGGTAGGTGGCGTCGGATCTCGGAGGGGGGAGGTCGAGGAGGTCCGGTGGGGGGGGGAGAGTCGCGGAGGTCTGGGGGGTGGGGGAGAGAATCGCGGAGGTCCGGGGGGGTGGGGGGCAGAGAGTCACGGCGGGGGGCGAAGAGTCGCGGAGGTTGGGGGGGGGGGTGAGTCGCGGAGGTCCGGGGGGGGGGGAGAGAGAGAGTCGCGGAGGTCCGGGGGGGGAGCGGAGGTCGGGTCGCCAGGGAGGGTGGGGAGGGAGAGTGGGGGTCGGGTCCGGTCCGGTCCAGTCAGGTGGGAGGAGCCTTATGCACGCAGCCCCAGTGAGGCCATTCGGCCAGGGCTAGGGGCTGCGTGCTTTGGGCCCCTCCCACACAGTTTTGGGCGTCTGCAGCTACTGCACATGCGCGCCCACTGTAGCGCGCATATGCAGAGGTCCCGGCACTGTTTTCAGCGCAGGGACCTGGGTCCGCCTCCTATAGCTCGTGCTGCGCTGTGCCCAGCTCCAGAGGGCCTCCAGGGAGCCGGAGAATAGGTAAGTTTTTTTTAGGCGCCCTTTCTGGCGCGAAAAACGGGCGTCCAGGTCCGGGCTGCGCCGTTTTGGCGCGGCCTGAAACTTGGGCCCTTTAAGTGCATATCCAAGTATCTTTTAAATGTGGTGAGGGTTTCTGTCTCTACCACCCTTTCAGGCAGTGAGTTCCAGACCCCCACCACACTCTGGGTGAAAAGATTTCCCCTCATATCTCCTCTAAACCTCTCCCCAATTACTTTAAATCCATGCCCCCTGGTTGTTGACCCCTCTGCCAAGGGAAACAGATCCTTCCTATCCACTCTATCCAGGACCCTCATAATTTATCCACCTCAAACAGGTCTCCATTTAGCCTCTTTCATTCCAAAGAAAACAGACCCAGCATCTCCAATCTTTGCTCATAGCGAAAATTCTCCAGTGCAGGCAACATTCTTGTAAATCTCCTCTGTACCCTTTCCAGTGCAATCAGATCTTTCCTGCAATGTGGTGAGCAGAACTGCACACAGTACTCCAGCTGCAGCCTAACCAGTGTTTCATGCAGTTCAGTATAACCTCCTTGCTCTTCAATTCCATGCCTCAACTTATAAAGGCAAGTATTCCATATGCCTTCTTAACCACCTGGCCTGCTACCTTCAGGGATCTGTGGATCTGCACTCCAAGGTCCCTTTGTTCCTTTACACTTTTCAATGTCGTACCATTTAATGTGTATTCCCTTGCCTTGTTAGACCTCCCCAAATGCATTACTTTACACTTATTATCTGGATTGAATTCCATTTGCCACAGTTCTGCCTGTCATGTATTCTATTGTCATTGTAATTCATGTATAAACTGACCTAAGTTGTACACTGTGAGAACACTGACCACTAGGTGGTGAACTTGTGGGAGACAGTCCTAACCTGGACTTTCAGGTATAAAAGGGGAAGCTCCACCCACCTTTATCACTTCAGTGCTAGCTAATAAAGGTTACTGGTCACAGAGTGACCTTCTCTCAAGTATGGGCCTCGTGTGCATTTATACTGTATAGTAAAGACAGATTATTGGCGACGAGAAATTGGGATTTAAACCACGCGAGCATGGCCACTAGCAGCACAGATGAGAGGTACTGTGTTGGTGATGATTGGGATGATTTTATTGAGAGACTACAGCAAAGTTTCGTCACTAAGGAATGGTTGGGACAGGATTCGGCCGACAAACGCAGGGCTCATCTCCTGACGGTTTGTGGATCCAGGACGTACTCCCTGATGAAGGACCTTCTAGCGCCAGAGAAGCCGGTGGACAAAACATAGAAACATAGGAACATCGAAAATAGGTGCAGGAGTAGGCCATTCGGCCCTTCTAGCCTGCACCGCCATTCAATGAGTTCATGGCTAAACATGTAACTTCAGTACCCCATTCCTTCTTTCTCGCCATACCCCTTGATCCCTCTAGTAGTAAGGACTTCATCTAACTCCTTTTTGAATATATTTAGTGAATTGGCCTCAACAACTTTCTGTGGTAGAGAATTCCACAGGTTCACCACTCTCTGGGTGAAGAAGTTTCTCCGCATCTCGGTCCTAAATGGCTTACCCCTTATCCTTAGACTGTGACCTCTGGTTCTGGACTTCCCCAACATTGGGAACATTCTTCCTGCATCTAACCTGTCTAACCCCGTCAGAATTTTATATGTTTCTATGAGGTCCCCTCTCATTCTTCTGAACTCCAGTGAATACAAGCCCAGTTGATCCAGTCTTTCTTGATAGGTCAGTCCTGCCATCCCGGGAATCAGTCTGGTGAACCTTCGCTGCACTCCCTCAATAGCAAGAATGTCCTTCCTCAGGTTAGGAGACCAAAACTGTACACAATACTCCAGGTGTGGCCTCACCAAGGCCCTGTACAACTGTAGCAACACCTCCCTGCCCCTGTACTCAAATCCCCTCGCTATGAAGGCCAACATGCCATTTGCTTTCTTAACCGCCTGCTGTACCTGCATGCCAACCTTCAATGACTGATGTACCATGACACCCAGGTCTCGTTGCACCTCCCCTTTTCCTAATCTGTCACCATTCAGATAATAGTCTGTCTCTCTGTTTTTACCACCAAAGTGGATAACCTCACATTTATCCACATTATACTTCATCTGCCATGCATTTGCCCACTCACCTAACCTATCCAAGTCGCTCTGCAGCCTCATAGCATCCTCCTCGCAGCTCAAACTGCCACCCAACTTAGTGTCATCTGCAAATTTGGAGATACTACATTTAATCCCCTCGTCTAAATCATTAATGTACAGTGTAAACAGATGGGGCCCCAGCACAGAACCTTGCGGTACCCCACTAGTCACTGCCTGACATTCTGAAAAGTCCACATTTACTCCTACTCTTTGCTCCCTGTCTGACAACCAGTTCTCAATCCATGTCAGCACACTACCCCCAATCCCATGTGCTTTAACTTGGCACATTAATCTCTTGTGTGGGACCTTGTCGAAAGCCTTCTGAAAGTCCAAATATACCACATCAACTGGTTCTCCCTTGTCCACTCTACTGGAAACATCCTCAAAAAATTCCAGAAGATTTGTCAAGCATGATTTCCCTTTCACAAATCCATGCTGACTTGGACCTATCATGTCACCTCTTTCCAAATGCGCTGCAATGACACCCTTAATAATTGATTCCATCATTTTACCCACTACCGATGTCAGGCTGACCGGTCTATAATTCCCTGTTTTCTCTCTCCCTCCTTTTTTAAAAAGTGGGGTTACATGGCTACCCTCCACTCGATAGGAACTGATCCAGAGTCAATGGAATGTTGGAAAATGACTGTCAATGCATCCGGTATTTCCAAGTCCACCTCCTTAAGTACTCTGGGATGCAGTCCATCAGGCCCTGAGGATTTATCGGCCTTCAATCCCATCAATTTCCCCAACACAATTTCCCGACTAATAAGGATTTCCCTCAGTTCCTCCTCCTTACTAGACCCTCTGACCCCTTTTATATCCGGAAGGTTGTTTGTGTCCTCCTTAGTGAATACCGAACCAAAGTACTTATTCAATTGGTCCACCATTTCTTTGTTCCCAGTTATGACTTCCCCTGATTCTGACTGCAGGGGACCTATGTTTGTCTTTACTAACCTTTTTCTCTTTACATATCTATAGAAACTTTTGCAATCCGTCTTAATGTTCCCTGCAAGCTTCTTCTCGTACTCCATTTTCCCTGCCCTAATCAAACCCTTTGTCCTCCTCTGCTGAGTTCTAAATTTCTCCCAGTCCCCGGGTTCGCTGCTATTTCTGGCCAATTTGTATGCCACTTCCTTGGCTTTAATACTATCCCTGATTTCCCTTGATAGCCACGGTTGAGCCACCTTCCCTTTTTTATTTTTACGCCAGACAGGAATGTACAATTGTTGTAGTTCATCCATGCGGTCGCTAAATGTCTGCCATTGCCCATCCACAGTCAACCCCTTAAGTATCATTCGCCAATCTATCCTAGCCAATTCACGCCTCATACCTTCAAAGTTACCCTTCTTTAAGTTCTGGACCATGGTCTCTGGATTAACTGTTTCATTCTCCATCCTAATGCAGAATTCCACCATATTATGGTCACTCTTCCCCAAGGGGCCTCGCACAACGAGATTGCTAATTAATCCTCTCTCATTACACAACACCCAGTCTAAGATGGCCTCCCCCCTAGTTGGTTCCTCGACATATTGGTCTAGAAAACCATCCCTTATGCACTCCAGAAAATCCTCCTCCACCGTATTGCTTCCAGTTTGGTTAGCCCAATCTATGTGCATATTAAAGTCACCCATTATAACTGCTGCACCTTTATTGCACCTTTATCCCTAATTTCCTGTTTGATGCCCTCCCCAACATCACTACTACTGTTTGGAGGTCTGTACACAACTCCCACTAACGTTTTTTGCCCTTTGGTGTTCTGCAGCTCTACCCATATAGATTCCACATCATCCAAGCTAATGTCCTTCCTAACTATTGCATTTATCTCCTCCTTAACCAGCAATGCTACCCCACCTCCTTTTCCTTTTATTCTATCCTTCCTGAATGTTGAATACACCTGGATGTTGAGTTCCCAGCCCTGATCATCCTGGAGCCACGTCTCTGTAATCCCAATCACATCATATTTGTTAACATCTATTTGCACAGTTAATTCATCCACCTTATTACGGATACTCCTTGCATTAAGACACAAAGCCTTCAGGCTTGTTTTTTTAACACCCTTTATCCTTTTAGAATGTTACTGTACAGTGGCCCTTTTTGTTCTTTGCCTTGGTTTTCTCTGCCCTCCACTTTTCCTCATCTCCTTTCTGTCTTTTGCTTTTGTCTCCTTCTTCTTTCCCTCTGTCTCCCTGCATTGGTTCCCATCCCCTTGCCATATTAGTTTAACTCCTCCCCAACAGCACTAGCAAACACTCCCCCTAGGACATCGGTTCTGGTCCTGTCTAGGTGCAGACCATCCGGTTTGTACTGGTCCCACCTCCCCCAGAACCGGTTCCAATGCCCCAGGAATTTGAATCCCTCCCTGCTGCACCACTACTCAAGCCACGTATTCATCTGCGCTATCCTGCGATTGACTAGCACGTGGCACAGGTAGCTATCCTGAGATTACTACTTTTGAGGTCCTACTTTTTAATTTCGCTCCTAGCTCCTTAAATTCGTTTTGTAGAACCTCATCCCTTTTTTTACCTATGTCGTTGGTACCAATGTGCACCACGACAACTGGCTGTTCTCCCTCCCTTTTTAGAATGCCCTGCACCCGCTCCGAGACATCCTTGACCCTTGCACCAGGGAGGCAACATACCATCCTGGAGTCTCGGTTGCGGCCGCAGAAACGCCTATCTATTCCCCTTACAATTGAATCCCCTATCACTATCGCTCTCCCACTCTTTTTCCTGCCCTCCTGTGCAACAGAGCCAGCCATGGTGCCATGAACTTGGCTGCTGCTGCCCTCCCCTGATGAGTCATCTCCCCCAACAGTACCCAAAGCAGTGTATCTGTTTTGCGGGGGGATGATCACAGGGGACCCCTGCTCTACCTTCCTTGCACTGCTCTTCCTGCTGGTCTTCCATTCCCTATCTGGCTGTGGACCCTTTACCTGCGGTACGACCAACTCGCTACACGTGCTACTCACGTCATTCTCAGCATCGTGGATGCTCCAGAGTGAATCCACCCTCAGCTCCAACTCCGCAACGCGGTCCGTCAGGAGCTGGAGGCGGATATACTTCCCGCACACGTAGTCGTCAGGAACACAGGTGTCGTCCCTGAGTTCCCATATGGTACAGGAGGAGCATAAAACTTTTGAAGAGCTCAGTAAGTTGATCAGGGAACACTTTAAACCGGCGAGCAGCATGCACATGGCGAGGCACCGATTTTACACCCACCGGCGGTGAGAAGGGCAAAACGTTCCAGACTTCATGTCAGATCTCTGGCGACTGGCGATCCTATGTAAGTTCCCAGATGCATACAGAGTGGAGATGCTGCGAGACTTTTTTATTGAGGGCATCGGGCATGCTGGGGTTTTCAGGAAACTGATTGAGACCAAAGACTTGACCTTGGAAGCGACGGCTCTGATAGCCCAGACATTTATCTCAGGGGAGGAAGAGACCAGAATGATGTTTGACAAAAATCTTGGTTTAAATGCAGCAAATGTACAGGGTGTCAACATTGTTAACGCAGCACACAGTTCTCCAGGCAGACAGGGGCAATCAGACATGCCCGAGCATGTAGTCGAACCCAAAGGGGGAATTCAACAGAGACCATGGCTAGCTGAACGGCGATTCATGCGATCGTAAGGGACAATGCAGCCAGTAATGGGGCCATCAACACCTGTCAATGGTGCGTTTAAGGACAGTTACAGAGATAGTCAGAGACGATCGACTGGTAATGGACCTTTTGTTTCCAACAACAGCACATGTTGGAGGTGTGGAGGCAAACACACAGCCAGAGCTTGCAGGTATCAGCAATATGCCTGCAGAAACTGCAACGTCAGCGGTCACTTGGCGCGTATGTGCAGGAAGCCTGCAGCCAAGTTGATGTACGAGGAGGACGGGCCCGATGTAAGCCCTACGAGGCCAAATGGACACTGGGGGAAATCACTGGAAGCTAAAGTTCAGCGAGTTCATGTGGAGCACATATACAGTTCATACATCAGGACACCACCGATAATGATGAAAGTGCTCCTCAATGGCATCCCAGTATCAATAGAGCTAGACACGGGGGCCAGCCAGTCCCTGATGAGTATCAAACAGTTTGACAAGTTGTGGGCACCCAAGGCCAGGAGGCCAAAATTATTGCCGATTGATGCACAGCTATGGACATATACAAAGGAGATCATTCCAGTTCTGGGCAGCGCCACGGTAGTTGTGACCCATAAGGATTCGGAGAACAGGTTGCCACTCTGGATTGTCCCGGGGAATGGTCCCGCACTGCTGGGGAGGAGTTGGCTTGCTGCCATGAACTGGAAATGGGCCGATGTCAATGCAATTTCTTCTGTGGAGCGAAGATCATGCTCACAGGTCCTGGACAAATTTGACTCACTATTTCAACCCGGCATTGGCACTTTCATGGGGACCAAGGTAGTGATTCACATAAACCCGGATGCCAGGCCAGTTCACCACAAGGCCAGAGCGGTGCCGTACGTGATGCGGGAAAAGATAGGTGGCGAATTGGACCACCTGCTGAGGGAAGGCACAATCTCGCCAGTCAAATTCAGTGACTGGGCGAGCCCGATTGTGCCGGTGCTCAAGGCGGATGGGTCGGTCAGGATATGTGGTGATAACAAGCCACCATCAATTGGGTGTCACTCCAAGACCAGTACCCGCTACTGAGAGCGGAGGACCTCTTTGCGACGCTATGCAGTGGCAAACTCTTTTCAACATTGGACCTGACCTCAGCTTACATGACCCAGGAGCTGGCGAGTGAGTCGAAGAAGCTGACCACCATCACGACACACAAGGGGTTGTTTGAGTACAACAGACGTCCGTTTGGGATCCGCTCAGCCGCCGCGATCTTCCAACGAAATATGGAAAGCCTCCTAAAGTCGATTCCAAGGACAGTGGTCTTTCAAGATGACATCCTCATCACGGGTTGTGATACTGAAGAACACCTCCGCAACCTGGAGGAGGTGCTATGCAGACTGGACAAGGTAGGTCTGCGACTGAAAAAGGCGAAGTGCGACTTCCTAGCTCCAGACATTGAATTCCTGGGGATGAGGGTACATAAGAACATAATAAGAACATAAGAATTAGGAACAGGAGTAGGCCATCTAGCCCCTCGAGCCTGCTCCGCCATTCAAAAGATCATGGCTGATCTGGCCGTGGACTCAGCTCCACTTACCCGCCCGCTCCCCATAACCCTTAATTCCCTTTTTGGTTAAAAATTTATCTATCTGTGATTTGAATACATTTAATGAGCTAGCCTCAACTGCTTCCCTGGGCAGAGAATTCCACAGATTCACAACCCTCTGGGAGAAGAAATTCCTTCTCAACTCGGTTTTAAATTGGCTCCCCCGTATTTTGAGGCTGTGCCCCCTAGTTCTAGTCTCCCCAACTAGTGGAAACAACCTCTCTGCCTCTATCTTGTCTATCCCTTTCATTATTTTAAATGTTTCTATAAGATCACCCCTCATCCTTCTGAACTCCAACGAGTAAAGACCCAGTCTACTCAATCTATCATCATAAGGTAACCCCCTCATCTCCGGAATCAGCCTAGTGAATCGTCTCTGTACCCCCTCCAAAGCTAGTATATCCTTCCTTAAGTAAGGTGACCAAAACTGCACGCAGTACTCCAGGTGCAGCCTCACCAATACCCTGTACAGTTGCAGCAGGACCTCCCTGCTTTTGTACTCCATCCCTCTTGCAATGAAGGCCAACATTCCATTTGCCTTCCTGATTACCTGCTGCACCTGCAAACTAACTTTTTGGGATTCATGCACAAGGACCCCCAGGTCCCTCTGCACTGAAGCATTTTGTAATTTCTCCCCATTCAAATAATATTCCGTTTTACTGGGTTTTTTTCCAAGGTGGATGACCTCACATTTTCTGACATTGTATTCCATCTGCCAAACCTTAGCCCATTCGCTTAACCTATCTAAAGCTCTTTGCAGCCTCTCTGTGTCCTCTACACAACCCGCTTTCCCACTAATCTTTGTGTCATCTGCAAATTTTGTTACACTACACTCTGTCCCCTCCTCCAGGTCATCTATGTATGATAGCAGCAGACGGGATCAGACCTACTGCGTCCAAAAAAGAAGCGATCCAGAGAGCACCCAGACCCCGTTACATGATGGAGCTGTGTTCGTTCCTGGGTCTCCTGAATCATTTTGTTAACTTTCTTCCCAAATTGAGCACGCTGTTGGAGCCGCTACACGTGCTCCAACGCAAAGGTCGCAAAGGGGTCTGCGGGGGACAGCCAGGAAAGGACTTTTGATAGAGCATGAAATTTGTTATGCTCCAACAATCTGTTAACGCTATATGACCCATGTAAGAAACTTGTTTTAACATGCGATGTCGTCCTATGGGGTCGGGTGTGTGTTGCAGCATGTTAATGCCAAGGGTCAGTTACAGTCGGTAGCTTATGCCTCCAGAAGTCTGTCCCAGGCAGAACGGGGCTACAGGATGGTAGAAAAGGAAGCGCTTGCATGTGTATATGCTGTAAAAAAAATGCACCAGTACCTGTTTGGCAGGAAATTTGAGCTGGAGACAGATCACAAACCCCTAATGTCCCTTTTGCCTGACAACAAGGCCATAAATTCAAATGCATCGGCCCACATACAGTGGTGGGCACTCACGTTAGCCGCCTATGACTATACAATTCGGCACAGACTGGACAATGAAAACTGCGCCGATGCACTCAGCAGGCTCCCACTAGCCACCACCGAGGGGGCAACCGAGCATGCTGCTGAGATGGTCATGGCTGTTGAAGCTTTCGAAAGCGAAGGCTCACCTGTGACAGTCCATCAGATCAAAGTCTGGACAAATAGAGACCCGCTATTGTCTTTAGTCAAGACATGTGTCCTGAATGGGGCCTGGGCAGCCACGTACGGGGCATGCCCTGAGGAATTCAAACCATTTCACAGGAGCAAGGATGAACTCTCAATTCAGGCTGATTGCCTCCTATGGGGAAACCGAGTAGTCATGCCCCAGATGGTCAGAGAGATGTTCATTAGAGAACTCCACAATGAGCACTCGGGCATTGTCATGATGAAGGCAATTGCCTGGTCACACGTTTGGTGGCCAGGGATAGATGCTGACCTGGAACTTTGTGTTCGCTGGTGCAACACGTGTGCCCAGCTGGGCAATGCGCCCAGGGAAGCCTCCCTTAGCCCCTGGTCTTGGCCCGCCAAGCCAAGGTCACGCATCCATGTGGACTACGCAGGTCCTTCCATGGGAAAAATGTTTTTGGTTGTAGTAGACGCCTACTCCAAATGGATCGAGTGTGACATTCTCAATTCAAGCACATCCTCTGCCATGGTAGAAAGTCTACGGGCAATGTTCGCCTCCCATGGTCTACCAGAAGTCTTGGTCAGCGACGATGGCCCGTGCTTTACAAGCATTGAATTCCAGGACTTCATGGCAGGAAATGATATCAACCATGTCAGAACGGCACCGTTCAAGCCAGCCTCAAAATGGCAGGCGGAACGAACAGTGCAGATAATCAAACAGGTGATTCTTAGAATCCAAGGGGGTTCCCT
Organism: Pristiophorus japonicus; assembly: GCF_044704955.1. Lineage (NCBI taxonomy): Eukaryota > Metazoa > Chordata > Chondrichthyes > Pristiophoridae > Pristiophorus > Pristiophorus japonicus. The sequence goes on from NC_091992.1 coordinate 101,912,527, forward strand.
ACAAAGCCACTTATCACGCCTCCTGTTGGCCAATAGATCCCGACCACACTCGCTCACAGGGGTTCCACCCGCAGAGCTGCTAATGAAAAGGATGCTCAAAAGCAGGTTATCCCTTTTCCACCCCACCATGAAAGAAATTGTTGAGAGCAGGCGCCGTACCATGACGGGAATGCGAGGGCGCGATGTATTGATGTCAATGACCCTGTCTTTGTCCTCAACTACGTTGCAGGGCCCAAATGGCTCGCAGGCACTGTGATTGCTAAAGAGGGGAATAGGATTCTGGTAGTTAAACTCACCAATGGACAAATCTGCCGCAAACACGTGGATCAAACAAAAAGGAGGTTCAGCAACCCCATAGAAGAAGCAGAGGAAGAACACGATGTAGAATTCACTCCACCACAGGTGACCGAACACTGGAACCAAGTGAAGGAGAGCCCAGTCACTGTGGGAAGTCCGGACAGGCCTGAGGCACCGCAAACAGCAGACACTCAGGCCAGCGCCCAACAACCGGAGCCCCAACTCAGGCGCTCTACAAGGGAGCGTAAACCACCAGAGAGACTTAACCTGTGATGCCAATAAGACTTTGGGGGGGAGGTGATGTCATGTATTCTACTGTCATTGTAATCCATGTATAAACTGACCTAAGTTGTACACCATGAGAACACTGACCACTAGGTGGTGAACCTGTGGGAGACACTCCTAACCTGGACTTTCAGGTATAAAAGGTGAAGCTCCACCCACCTTCATTACTTCAATGCTGGCCAATAAAGGTAACTGGTCACAGAGTGACCTTCTCTCAAGTATGGGCCTCGTGTGCATTTATACTGTATAGTAAGGACATATTACTGCCCATCCGACCAGCACATTGATACCTTCCTGCAGTCCGCAGCTTTCTTCTTCATTATCAACCACACAGTCTATTTTAGTGTCATGTGCAAACTTCTTAATCATACCCCCAACATTTAATTCCAAGTCATTGATATATACCACAAAAAGTAAGGGACCCAGTACTGATCCCTGCGGAACCCCATTGGATACAGCCATCCAGTCACAAAAACATCCATCAACCATTACTCTTTGCTTCCTATCTCTAAGCCAATTTTGGATCCAACTTGCCACTTTGCCCTGGATCCCATGGGCTGTAACCTTCGTGACCAGTCTACCATGTAGGACGTTATCAAAAGCTTTGCTAAAGTCCATATACACTATATTGTATGCACTACCCTCATCGACCCTCCTGGTTACCTCCTCAAAAAATTCAATCAGGTTAGTCAAACACGATCTTCCCTTAACAAATCCATGCTGACTGTCCCTAATTAATCCTTGCCTTTCTAAATGCAGATTTATCCTGTCTTTCAGGATTTTTTCCAATAATTTTCCCACCACTGAGGTTAGAGTAGCAGGTCTGTAATTTCTTGGTCTATCCCTTTCTCCCTTCTTAAACAAGGACACTACATTAGCAATCCTCCAATCATCCGGCACCATGCCCAAATCCAAAGAGGACTGGAAAATGATGGTCAAGGCCTCTGCTATTTCCTCTTTTGCTTCTCTTAACAGCCTGAGATACATTTCATCTGGGCCTGGGGATTTATCCACTCAAAGTTGTTAAGCCCCTTAATACTTCCTCTCTCACTATATTTATCTTGTCTAATATTTCACACTCCTTCTCCCCCATTGTAAAGTCTGCATCGCCCCTCCCTTTCTTGAAAACAGATGCAAAGTATTCATTAAGAATCCTACCCACATCTTCCGCCTCCACACACGGATTTCCTTTATGGTCTCTAATAGGACCCACTCTTTCTCTAGTTATCCTCTTGCTCTTAATGTATATGTAAAACATCTTTGGGTTTTCCCTGATTTTACTTGCCAGCATTCTTTCATGCTCTCTCTTTGTTTTCCTGATATCTTTTTTAATTGAACCCCTGCACTTCTTATACTCCTCTAGAGTTTCTACAATATTGCGTTCTCGGTATCTGTCATAAGCCTCCCTTTTTTTCTTTACCTCACCCTGTATGTCCCTTGACATCCAGAGGGCTCTAGATTTGTTAACCCTACCCTTTTTTTTCAGGGAACATACTTGCTCTGTACCCTCAGGATCTCCTCCTTGAATGCCTCCCATTGCTCTGACACTGATTTACCATCAAATAGTCGTTTCCAGTCCACTTTGGCCAAATCCCATCTCAGCTCAGCGAAATTGGCTTTACCCCAATTGAGAACTTTTATTCCTGGTCCCCCTTTGTACTTTTCCATAACTACCCTCAATCTTGCTAAATTATGATTACTAGCACCAAAATGCCTTCCCAATGATACCCTTTCCACGTGCCTGTCTTCATTCTCCAAAACCAAGTCCAGAACCATCCCCTCCCTTGTTGGGCTTGTTACATACTGGCTAAAGAAGTTCTCCTGAATGCATTTTAGGAATTCCACACCCTCTGTACCATTCACACTACCTTTTTCCCAGTTAATATTAGGATAGTTGAAATCCCCACTATTACAGCCCTATAGTTTTTGCACTTCGCAGCAATTTGCCCACATATTTGTTTTTCTATCTCCCTCAGACTGCTTGGGGGTCTATAGTACACTCCCAGTAGTGTGATCACCTCTTTTTTGTTCTTTAACTCAACCCATATGGCCTCGTTTCATGGCCCCTCTAACATTTCATCCCTTCTCACAGTTGTAATTGTTTCTTTAATCAATACTGCAACCCCCCTCCCCTCCTTTTTCACCCTCTCTCTATCCTGTTTGTAAACCCTGTAACCAGGAATGTTGAGCTGCCATATCTGGCCTTCTTTCAGCCATGTCTCAGTAATATCTATAATATCGTACTCCCAAGTGTCAATCTGTGCTCTCAGCTCATCTGCCTTATTTCCTATACTCCTTGCATTGAAGTCCAAACCAATATAAATGTCATTACCTTCAAATGAGTGTAATATACCCTTACGCACAACAATCACATCTAGCCATTTTCATTCTTGTACTAAAAATATATTCCTTTTCCCCCACCTCTCCACATTTAGGTTTCCCTGATGGATTGGACAGGTAAGATACTTGTCCTGAGGAAGTTAGCCTCCAATCACAGTTGCTTTTTTCTGGGTGCAGACTATAATTCACAGCCACAAGGTGAGCCAGTGGATAGCTGGTTATAATAGGACTCCTTGAAGCTGCAGTCTGAAGCACAGGCTGACGTGAACATCTCCCAAAACAAAATAATTGCGAATCAACAAAACAATAATACATTAAATATTCTCAAATTTAGATCTTGCTGCCAAAACCTTTACAGTCAGCTTTGAGTACTGGGGTACGAAAGCGCTGCATCGAGTGAACACACTGCACTAGTACAGAGACAATGTCAATTAAGGTATTTAAAATGGAGAAAGGTGCTTAATTGGGTATGAAGATATATCAGCAAAAAGACAGGGAAGTAGAATTAAAGAGATAGAGTTGTTATAAGTTAATAAAAATGGCAGTTAGTCTAATGGACAGAATGGCCTACTCTTGTTTCTGCTGAAGGGTCTTTGGAAAGTGATTGGATGGTTGGCATGAAGATGGTAACATAGACATCCACATTTCTGGATTTCTTTTGCTGAAGTTAAATCATTCATCAAGAGCATTCAAATTCTTACAATTGTTCATTGAAAAAGAAATGTGTGGTGAAGTAAATCTAATTTTAAACTTGATAAATCTTTAATAGTAGAAGTGGAACTTTAAAATCAGCACAGGCAGCTGTGGGTAGTGCTTATCCTGCACCTGGAGCATGCCAAACAGTTGAGACATTGCCGTTAAAAGTTCTCACTTCATAAGAACATAAAAAATAGGAGCAGGAGTAGGCCACCTGGGCCCTCGAGCCTGCTCCGCATTTAATAAGATCATGGCTGATCTGATCATGTACTCAGCTCCACTTCCCTGCCCACTCCCCATAACCTTTTAGTCCATTATTGGTCAAAAATCTGTCTGTAAAGTCCTGTCCCCTCAGTACAGATTCACATGAGGCATGTAGTGAAGTCAAGGTCACTCTGGACCTGCACCTTTATTTCACAGCTCTGGAATGCTGCACTTGCCTGAGACCTGTCCTTATATACCTGTCTCTTACAAGTGCACCCCTGGTGGTAAGGTATGCTGGTGGTTACAGGTCATATCTTATTACAGTCATGTATAGCATGTTAGGATACAGTTATATATAATAATGTAAGATACATGACATCACCCTCCCCCAAGGTCTTATTGTCTTTATAGGTTCAGTCTCTCAGGTGGTCTACGCTGTCGTGTGGAGCATCTGAGTTGTGGTTCAGTTGTTTGCCTTGGTGTCTGTTTTTCTTTGGGTGTGGTTGCTGGTATCTCGCTTGGGCTGTCTGTTTCGATTGGTGTGATTGTTGTTGACTTGCCTGGGCTGTCTGTTGGGATTGCCCTTTCCTCAGGTTGTTCCCTCTGTCTGTCCACCAGGTGTGGTGCGAGTTCCACATTGTAGTCTGCCTCTGGTTCCGCAGTGTTGTTGGTAAATCTGCTTTTGACTTGGTCTACATGGCTCCGGCAGGTTTTGCCATTGTCCATTTGTACTACCAGTAGCCTGTTTCCTTCCTTGCCCGTTACTGTCCCTGCAAGCCATTTGGGACCCCTGCCATAGTTTAGTACAAACACTTTATCCCCTATCTCATTCCATCTCCCCCTCAAATTGCTGTCATGGTACTCAGTCAGCTTACGGCGCTTTGCCTCAACGATTTCGTGCATGTCTGGGAGGATTAATGAGAGCCTTGTCTTTAAAGTCCTTTTCATCAACAGTTGCACGGGCGGGATCCCAGTCAGTGAGTGTGGACGAGATCTGTATGCCAGCAGCAGTCGCGACAGGCGACCCTGCAGCGTGGGACCTTAGATTTTAAGCATGCCTTGTTTAATGATTTGCACTGCTCTCTCCATCTGGCCATTGGAGGCCGGCATGAACGGTGGTCAATTATAAAATCTTAGAATTCTGCGCTGGTGAAACACGGACCATTGTCACTGACCAATATGTCAGGGATTCCGTGCGTTGCAAACATGGTTGCGAGGTTCTCCACAGTGGTCGAGTTTAAAATGGTGCATTCGATCCACTTTGAAAATGCATCTACAACTAAGAAGAACATTTTGGCCATGAATGGGCCCGCATAGTCTACGTGCACCCGCGACCATGGTTTGGTAGGCCAGGGCCAGGGGCTCAGGGAAGCCTCCCTGGGGGCATTGCTGAGTTGGGCACAAATGGTGCACCTTTGGACGCAGAGCTCCAAGTCCGCGTCAAACCAGGCCACCAGACGTGGGATCTGGCTATGGCCTTCATAAGAATGATCCCCGGGTGCTCGCAGTGGAGCTCCCGGACAAATGCCTCTCTGCCTCACAGACGCATGACTACTCGCCCGCGAAAGTGAGCTAGAAGCATAAGCTATGGGTTGTAATTTGCCCGCACTATTGACATGTAGCAAAACGCACCCGCCCCCTTACGCTGACGCATCGTATGTGAGAACTAGCTTTTTACCTGGATCAAAGAAAGTCAAAACACTGCTGGAACACAGAAGGTTGCGTGCCTTATTGAAGGCGCGTTCCTGGGCATTCCCCCAAAACCAATCGCACCCCTTCCTGAGTAGCACGTGGAGAGGCTCCAGCAGCGTGCTTAAGTTCTACATAAAGTTCCCAAAGTAATTGAGTAGCCCGAGAAAGGCGCGCAGTTCTGAGACATTCCGGGGCCTGGGTGCCAGGCGAATTGCTTCTCTTTTGGACTCAGTTGGGCGGATTCCATCAGCGGCAATCCTTCTGCCCAAAAATTCAACCTCGGGTGCGAGAAACAGGCACTTGGATTTCCTGACTCGTAGGCCTACCCGATCCAACCGCTTTAGTACTTCCTCCAAATTACGGAGATGGGAGTCGGTGTCCCTGCCCGTGATAAGTATGTCGTCTTGAAGTATAACCGTCCTCGGGATGGACTTAAGCAGACTCTCCATGTTGCGCTAGAATATGGCAGCTGCCGACCTGATGCCGAATGGGCATCAATTGTACATGAAAAGGCCTTGATGTGTGTTGATGGTGGTGAGTAGCTTGGATTCTTCGGTCAATTCTTGCGTCATCTACGCAGATGTGAGGTTTAGTTTTGAGAAAAGTTTACCTCCAGCCAATGTGGCAAATAATTCTTCCGCTCTGGGCAGCGGGTACTGGTCCTGTAGGGAGACTCTGTTTATGGTAGATTTGTAGTCCCCACAGATTCGTACGGATCCATCAGGCTTCATGACTGGGACGATGGGACTTGCCCAGTCGCTAAATTCCACAGGTGATATAATGCCTTCTCGCAGAAGCCTGTCTAGTTCGTGTTCAATCTTTTCCCTCATCACATAGGGTACAGCTCTGGCCTTGTGATGGACCGGTCTAGCATCCTGTGTGATGTAGATTTTGACTTTGGCCCCTTTGAAAGTGCCCACACCTGGCTGAAAGAGATGTTCAAATCGCTTTATAACTGTTGAGCAGGAGGTCTGTTCCTCTAATGACATGGCATGGACATCATCCCATTTCCAGTTTAGTTTTGCCAGCCAACTTCTCCCCAGCAGTGCTGGGGGGTCTCCGGGGACAATCCACAGGGGAAGTCGGTTCACTGTCCCTTTGTGTGTGACAGAGAGCATGGCGCTGCCGAGGACTGGTACGATTTCTTTGGTATAGGTCCTTAGTTTGGTGTCAACCCTTGTGAGTTTTGGTCTGTCTCTTTTATGCGGCCACAGTTGTTCAAATTGTTGAGCGCCCATGAGAGATTGACTCACTCCCGTATCCAGCTCCATGTTGACAGGTATCCCGTTGAGTAGGACCCTCATCATTATAGGAGACGTCCTGTTGTAGGAGCAGCGGCCATTGATCGTGTTGACCCGCTGTACATCGGTGTCCCAGGTACTGTCCCCACCGTCTTCTGGTCCGCTTTCCGACCCATCTGATTCGTATACCAGCCGAGCTGCCGTTTTTTTGCACATGCAGGCCAAATGCCCTGTATATTCACAGTTCTTGCAAACAGCCTGCTGAAATCGACATCCCCTTGACGAGTGCCCATCCCCACACCTCCAGCACAGACCGGTTCCATTGTTCAAAGTGTTTCCAAAGAATGTGCTGTGTCTGGCTGATCTCTCTTGAGTTTCTCTCAGTTTGCAGTTGATTGCTCGCATTGTGGGTTGATGAGGTGTGAACGGCCGTTCCTGTGGCCGTTGATGGCTTCTGGCACCACTGCCTGCTGTCGAGAGCCTGTTCTCCCGGTTTTGTCTGTGTGTGGGGGTAGCCGCTTGTTTAGTGCTGTGAACTTCTTGTTCCGATATTTCGTTCGTTGTCGTACCTGCATTGTAAATCAACCTCGTTTCTTCTTCCCCGACCAAGAATGTCTGTGCGACCACTGCTGCTGCCTCTAAGGTCAGGTTCTTGATCTCTATGAGCTTTCAGAATATGCCTGCGTGGCCTATTCCTTCAATGAAAAAGTCTCTCAGCATTTCTCTCCTCAGTTCATCGGAGAACTCACATAAACTAGCCAACCTCCGAAGTTCCGCCACGAAGCCGTGTATGCTCTGGCCCCCACAGCATCTGTAGTTGTAGAACCTGTGTCTGGCCATGTGTAGGCTGCTCGCTGGCTTCAGGTGGTCTCTTACCAGTGTGCTCAATTCTTCAAACAACTTGCTTGCTGGTTTCTTGGGTGCCAGCAGATCCTTCATTAAAGCGTATGTTTTCGAGCCACAGCTGGTCAAGAGATGGGCTCTTCTCTTGTCTGCCTTATCGTCGCCTAACCAGTCTTTGGTTACAAAGCTTCGCTGAAGCCTTTCTATAAAGTCCTCCCAATTGTCTCCCGCATTGTACTTTTCATCTGATCCGTTTGAACCTGCACCTTTATTTCACAGCTCTGGAATGCTGCACTTGCCTGAGACCTGTCCTTATATACCTGTCTCTTGCAAGTGCCACCCCTGGTGGTAAGGTATGCTGGTAGTTACAGGTCATATCTTATTACAGTCATGTATAGCATGTTAGGATACAGTTATATATAATAATGTAAGATACATGACACCGTCTATCTCCGTCTTGAATATATTCAATGACCCAGCCTCCATAGCTCTCTGGGGCAGAGAATTCCATAGATTTACAACCCTCTGAGAGAAGAAATTTCTCCTCATCTCAGTTTTAAATGGGCAGCCCTTTATTCTAAAACTATGAGCTAGATTTTCCACTTTTGTGCTTATCGCCCAAAAATGGGCAATATTTACAGCGTGGGTGGTAAAAAAGGTTTTCAGACCGCCGGCTTCTCGTCCATTCTCAAAGCAGCTAGTGTCCAGTTTTGAAAATGGGCGTTACCGCGAGCGATATGAAATGGGCGGTAGCGTTAAATTTTTTTGACCTTCTGCCGTAAAGTATCGCCGTCCTTAGCAACGGCATGGCAATGCTCGATTCCCGTGATTCAGGAGGTCAAAGGTCATCATGACATGCGCAGGAGAGGAGAGAGAGAGAGGGAGCTGAGGGGGACTGAAGGCGTGTGTGGCTGTGGTGTGTGCTTCCTTGGCTGTTGTGGGAGGCACGAGGGAGATTCACCAGCAGCAAAAAGCCCACTAAGCACCAAGAACATAGTTGGCACCAAGCTTTTGACCAACAAATAAGATATAGTATGGAAGGGATGGTGGAAACCCTGGAGCTGGTAGCCAGGAACACTGGTCACAGAGGGCTCGACAGACAGTGCGGTACTGATGGTGCTGGCAGACTGCAGATCTGCTCTTATCAACTGGCATACCTCAATGATAACCTCTTTGTGGAAGCGCAGTCTCTGAAGGCAGATGGTGTTGGGCAAGTTGAGGTAAGAATGCTTCTCCCTGTACTTGTGGGGGGTGTAACGTCTGGTCCTCCTCATCAGTCTGGCACGTCTTACATTGGGCACCTAATGCGGTGGAGTGTACCTCTGGCGATCTTGAGTCTGCAGCATGTAATTGGTCATCAAGAGAGGGTGAGAAAGGACAGGCCCCATTGTAGTTGCTCTCTCTTTTCCACCGATTGGTCACAAACAATGAATATCCCGACAAAGACACATATTCAATTCCAATCGGTCACAGTATGGTCAAGATGTATGTACAGATGTTCACATCAACTCCAACGACCTCCAGAGTACATCTGAACTCCCCCAAGGTTGAAGCATAGCAGCCTTTTAAAGGATGCAACATGTGATATGGAACATGACATCCATGATGCTGTGATTAGTTCTGGTTAGTTCCACTTTTTCTGGGAGGTTTTAATGGGCTAGCGATATTGTGGGCGATATGTGTGCGAGGTGGTGAAAGTGACGCTGGGCAATCTCATGGCCGCTAGTTTCGGTAAATATGCTCTTTACGACAAAAACAGTGGGTGGGCAGTACTATTGAATCTCAGCGTTAAACCGGTGTGAAAATTAACGCTGGACGATATTATGGGCGTTAATTTTGCCCATTCTGATGATTCAGCCCAAAAAAAGTGGGCGGGCAGTATTCTTTTTTCCCAGCATTAAGCACACGTGGAAAGTAACGCTCAGCGATAAGTTTCCGAAAAATGCCCATCAGTTTCCATTTTGTGACTAAATGGGCGATATCTGGGTGTTATACGTCATTTCAATGGTAAAATGGGCATTAAGTGGGTGTTAAGCATGCAAAAAAAGTAGATGTTCTAGCCCTATGTCCCCTAGTTTTAGTTTCCCCTATGAGTGGAAATATCCTCTCTGCATCCACCTAGTCGAGCCCCCTCATTATCTTATATGTTTCAATTAGATCACCTCTCATTCTTTTGAACTCCAATGAGTAAGGCCCAGCCTACTCAACCTTTCTTCATAAGTCAACCACCTCATCTCCGGAATCAACCGAGTGAACCTTCTCTGAACAACCTCCAATGCAAGTATATCCTTCCTTAAATATGGAGACGAAACCTGTACACAGTACTCCAGGTGTGGCCTCACCAATACCTTGTACAGTTGCAGCAGGACTTCTCTGCCTTTATACTCCATCCCCCTTGCTATAAAGGCCAACATTCCATTTGCCTTCCTGATTACTTGCGGTACCTGCATAACAATTTTTTGTGCTTCATGCACAAGAACCCTCAGATCCCTCTGTACTGCAGCACTTTGCAATTTTTCTCCATTTAAATTATAATTTGCTTTTCTGCCAAAGTGGACAACCTCACAGTTGGCCACATTTTACTCCATCTGCCAAATTTAAGCCCACTCACTTAGTCTGTCTATATCCCTTTGCAGATTTTGTGTGACCTCCTCACAATTTGCTTTCCCACCCATCTTTGTATCATCAGTTACATCTTGGTCCCTTCATCCAAGTCATTACTATAGATTGTAAATAGTTGATGACCCAGCACCGATCCCTGCGGCACCCCACTAGTCACTGTTTACCAACTGGAAAATGCCCCATTTATCCCCACTCTTTGTTTTCTGTTAGTTAGCCAATCCTCTATCCATGCTAATATATTACCCCAAACCCGTGAACTTTTATTTGACAGTGTGGCACCTTGTCAAATGCCTTCTGGAAATCCAAATATACCACATCCACTGGTTCCCCCTTATCCACCCTGCTCATTACATCCTCAAAGAACTCCAGCAAATTTGTCAAACATAATTTCCCTTTCATAAAACCACGCTGACTCCGCTTGATTGAATGATGCTTTTCCAAATGTCCCGCTACTGATTCCTTAATAATGGACTGCAGCATTTTGCCAATGACAGATGTTAGGCTAGCTGGTCTATAGTTTCCTGCTTTTTGTCTACCTCCTTTTTGGAATAGGGGTATTACATTTGCGATTTTCCAATCTGCTGGGACCACCGCAGAATCCAGGGAATCTTGGTAGATTACAACGAATGCATCCACTACAGTCACCTCTCTCAAGACCCTAGGATATAAGCCATCAGGTCCAGGGGACTTGTCTGCCTTTATTCCCATTATTTTACCGATTAGTATTTCATTACTGATAGTGATTGTATTAAGTTCCTCCCTCTCTATAGCCCCTTGATTATCCACTATTGGGATGTTTTTAGTGTCTTCTACCATGAAGACCAATACAAAATATTTGTTCAATGTCTCTGCCATTTCCCTGTTCTCCATTATTAATTCCCCAGACTCATTCTCTAGTGGACCAACATTTATTTTAGCCACTTTTTTCCTTTTTATGTACCTGTAGAAACTCTTACTATCTGTTTTTATATTTCGTGCTAGTTTACTTTCATAATCTATCTTCCCTCTCTTTATCATTTTTTTAGCCGTTCTTTGCTGGCTTTTAAAAGTTTCCCAATCCTCTGGCTTCCCACTGGTCTTGGCCACATTGTATGCCCTTGTTTTCAATTTGATACCCTCCCTAACCCTTCTCTTACAGTCTTTCCTTCTCATTGGGATATATTTTTGTTGTGAGTTATGAAATATCTCCTTAAATGTCTGCAACTGCTCATCAACCATCGCATACTTCAATCTATTTTCCCAGTCCACTTTAGCCAACTCTGCCCCCACCTTTGTAGTCTCCTTTATTTAAGCTTAGGACATTGGTTTGAGAACCAACTTGCTCACTGTCCAATTGAATTTGAAATTCAACGATGTTATGGTCACTCATTCCCAGAGGATCCTTTACTACCAGATCATTTATTAATCTTGCCTCATTACACAGTACCAGATCTAAGATAGCCAGCATCCTGGTTGGTTCCACAATTTATTATTCAAGGAAACTATCCCGCATACTTCTATGAACTCTTCTCCAAGGCTACCCTGGCCAATTTGTTTTGTCCAATCAATAAAGGTTAAAATCGCCCTTCCATCTTAAGTGTAATATATTAATTTGGCTTCCTTCCTAAGTTTAAAGGAGGTTTTTATACTGCATTGATAAAGTAGCACTTTTTAAGGGAGATAATTGTTATGTATTTAACCCCTTGTAACCTCTAGTACACTACCACCAGAGGGCCTACCTGTTGGAGTCCCAACGAATCCCAGCATCCCTTGGGAGCATGGTATATAAGCAGGCCACCCATGAGGTACCGGCACTCTGGAGTCTTATTAAAGGAGGTAAGGTCACACCTGCTCATTGTGCACAGTACTCAGTTTCATCCTTTATGAACGCATCAATTGGCAACAAGGTAACGAACAACCGCGCGAAAATGCAAAGAACAGTTGGTATCCTGAAGAAGTTCTCAGAAGGGGACGATTGGGAGGCCTTCGTGGAGATTCTCGACCAATAATTTGTGGCCAACGAGCTGGAAGGGGACAAGAACGCTGCCGAACGAAGGGCGATCCTCCTAACTGTCTGTGGGGCAATAACCTATGGCCTCATGAAGAATCTCCTAGCTCCGGTAAAACCAACAGAGAAATCCTACGAAGAATTGTGTACGCTGGTCCAGGAGCACCTAAATCCTAAGGAAAGCGTTTTGATGGCGAGATATCGGTTCTACACGTGTCAACGGTCCGAGAACCAGGAAGTGGCGAGCAATGTCGCCAAACTAGAGACTTTTTTGTACTGGGCATTGGCCATGAGGTAATCCTTCGCAAATTGTTGACTGTTGAAACTCCGAATCTAAGTAAAGCCATAACGATAACCCAGGCATTTATGTCCACCAGCGACAACACCAAACAGATTTTGCAGAGTAAAGAAGTTTTGGCCAGTACTGTGCACAAAGTAACGTCATTTACGAGCAGAAATATACATGGCAGAACATACACACCAGCTACTGCTGCCCGACCATAGAGGACCCAGAGTCCGTTATCAATCATTAATGCGAGGCAGTTAACACCTTGTTGGCGCTGTGGAGGTAATCATCGGCCCCACAAATGCCGCTTCAAGCATTATGTGTGCAACGGTTGCAGAACAATGGGACAGCTCCAGCAAATGTGTAGGCGAGCTGCAAACCCTGCAAACCACCACGTTGCAGAGGAAGATCGATCCACTGTGGATCAGGCTGAATTGAAGACTCACACCGAGGAGGCAGAAGTGTACGGGGTACACACATTCACCATGAAATGTCCACCAATAATGTTGAAAGTTGAACTGAATGGAATTCCAGTATCTATGGAACTGGACACGGGTGCAAGTCAGTCCATAATGAAGAAAAAGGCCTTCGATAGACTGTGGGGCAAAAAGGCACACAGACTCAAGCTCAGCCCCATTCATATCAAACTAAGAAATTACAACTAGGAACTAATCCCTGTAATTGGCAATGCAGAAGTCAAAGTCTCCTATGACGGAGCAGTACACAAACTCCCGCTGTGGATTGTGCCAGGGGATTGTCCCACATTGTTTGGCAGAAGCTGGCTGGGAAAAATCCGCTGGAACTGGGACGACATTCGAGCGCTTTCGTCCGTCGATGACGCCTCATGTGCCCAGGTTTTGAGCAGGTTTTCATCGTTGTTCGAGCCAGGCATTTGAAGCTTCTTGGGGGTGAAAGTGCAGATTCATTTGGTTCCCGGTACGTGATCCATTCACCACAAGGCACGGGCAGTTCCATATATGATGAATGAGAAAGTGGAAATTGAGCTGGACAGGCTGCAGCGAGAAGGCATCATCGCACCGGTGGAATTCAATGAGTGGGCCAGTCCGATTGTCCCAGTAATTAAAGAGGACGGCACGGACAGAATTTATGGGGACTATAAAGTAACGCTTAACCGTCTTTCGCTACAGGACCAGTACACGTTACCCAAGGCAGGCGACCTAGTTGCGACCCCGGCTGGAGGGAAGAAGTTCACCAAGCTGGACCTGATCTCAGCCTACATGACACAAGAGCTGGAGGAGTCTTCGAAAGGCCTCACCTGCATCAACACGCACAAAGGTCTGTTCATCTGTAACAGATGCCCGTTCGGGATTCGGTCGGCACCGCGGCAATCTTCCAACAGAACATGGAGAGCTTGCTAAAGTTGGTTCCTCGCACCGTGGTTTTCCAGGATGAAATACTGGTTACAGGTCAGGGCACCATTGAGCACTTGAAGAATCTAGAAGAGATTCTTAGTCAGTTGGATCACATGGGGCTCAGGTTGAAATGCTCGAAGTGTGTTTTCCTGGCGCAGGAGGTCGAGTTCTTGGGAAGAAGAATCACAGCAGACGGCATCAGACCCACCGATGCCAAGACGGAGGCCATCAAGAATGTGCCGAGACCACAGAACGTGACGGAGCTGCGGTTGTTCCTGGGACTCCTTAACTATTTCGGTAATTTCCTACCTGGGTTAAGCACCCTGCTAGAACCCCTACACGCGCTACTGCGCAAGGGAGATGACTGGGTATGGGGGAATTCACAAGAGGCTGCCTTTGAGAAAGCCAGAAATCTGTTGTGTTCTAACAAACTGCTTGTCCTGTATAACCCTTGTAAAATATTAGTGCTAGCTTGCGATAAGTCGTCATACGAGGTCGGGTTTGTTTTACAACAGGCTAACGAATCGGGGATTTTGCAACCGGTCGCTTATGCGTCCAGGAGTTTGTCCAAGGCCAAAAGGGCCTACAGCATGATTGAAAAAGGGGCTCTGGCGTACGTTTACGGGGTAAAGAAAATACACCAGTACTTATTTGGCCTCAAGTTTGAGCTTGAAACTGACCACAAGCCGCTCATATTGCTGCTCTCTGAGAGCAAAGGGATTAACACCAATGCCTCTGCCCGCATCCAAAGATGGGCGCTCACGCTGTCGGCATACAACTATGTAATCCGTCATGGACCGGGCACAGAGAACTGCGCAGATGCCCTCAGTCGGCTGCCATTGCCCACCACCGGGATGGAAATGGCACAGCCAGTGGACTTGCTCATGGTAATGGATGCATTCAAAAATGAAAAGTCCCCCGTTACGGCCCGCCAGATCAGGACCTGGACCTACCAGGATCCTTTACTGTCATTGGTAAAAAACTGTCTAACCCATGGGAGCTGGTCCAGCGTCCCAGCGGAGATGCAGGAGGCAATTAAGCCGTTCCATAGGCGCAAAGATGAAATGTCCCTGCAGGTGGATTGTCTGTTGTGGAGTAAATGCGTGGTCTTGCCCAAGAAAGGCAGAGATACGTTCATTTGTGAACTGCACAGCACCCACCCAGGCATTGCAATGATGAAAGCCATAGCCAGATCCCATGTGTGGTGGCCCGGCATCGACTCAGATTTAGAGTCATGCTTGCGCCAGTGCAATACTTGCTCTCAGCTGAGCAATGCACCCAGAGAGGCACCGCTAAGTTTGTGGCCGTGGCCCTCCAAACCGTGGTCGAGGATCCACGTGGACTATGCGGGCCCATTTCTAGGCAAAATGTTTTTGGTTGTCATGGACGCTTACTCAAAATGGATTGAATGTGCACTAATGTCTGTAATCACGTCCACGGCCACTATTGAAAGCCTACGAGCCATGTTTGCCACGCACGGCCTGCCTGATGTCCTAGTCAGCGACAATGGGCTATGTTTCACCAGTGCTGAATTCAAGGAATTCATGACCTGCAATGGGATCCAGCACATCACATCTGTCCCGTTTCAAGCCCGCATCCAACGGCCAGACAGAACGGGCAGTTCAGACCATCAAGCAAAGCCTGAAACGCATGTCGGAAGTGTTATGTACGTAAACTTGTATATACCTTGGAGAGCCACCAGAGGGCTCATCCCCTGGAGTCCCAAGAGATCCCATAATCCCTTGGGAGCATAGGTATTTAAGGAGGCTTCACAGGTTGGAGAGGCACTCTGGAGACCTGCAATAAAAAACTAAGGTCACACTTTACTTTGAGCTCACACTATCCAGTCAGACTCTTTATTCATATATAACAACTGGCGACGAGATACAGATGACAAACCCAATGATGCAGAGAACAGTGGGCATCCTGGAGAAATTTTTGGAGGGAGATGATTGGGAAACCTTCGTGGAGTGACTCGACCAATACTTCATGGCAAACGAGCTGGAAGGAGAAGTGAATGCTGCCAAATGAAGGGTGATTCTCCTTACCATCTGCGGGGCACCAATGTATGGCCTCATGAAAAATCTGCTTGCTCCAGCTAAACCCACAGAGAAATCATACGATGATTTGTGCACACTGGTCCGGGAGGATTTGAACCTGAAGGAAAGCGTTCTGATGGCGAGGTACCGGTTCTACACCTACAAAAGGTCAGAAGGCCAGGAAGTGGTGAGTTATGTCGCCGAGCTAAGACATCTTGCAGGACATTGCGAATTTGAAGGCCATTTGGAGCACATGCTCAGAGACCTTTTCATACTTGGTATTGGCCATGAAATGATACTTTGCAAACTTTTGACTGTAGAGACCCCAATCTTGAGTAAGGCCATAGTGATAGCCCAGGTGTTCATTGCCACCAGTGACAATACTAAGCAAATATCTCAGCACACGAGTGCTGCTACAATGACTGTGAACAAAGTGATGTCGTTTCAAATTGCAACGTACAGGGCAGGCCGCACATGCCTGCAGCTGCACATCCACAGATGTCTCAGAGTCCATCATCAAAGGTGATGAATGCAAGGCCATTAACACCTTGTTGGCACTGTGGGGGTGATCATCATTTCCATTCATGCCACTTCAAGGGTATGTTTGCAAGGGCTGTGGAACAACGGGACACCTCCAACGTATGTGCAGGCGTGCTGCAAACCCTGTTAATCCTGCAAACCACCATGTTGCAGACGACAGATTCATGGCAGATCACGATGAACCAGAGCCTCAGACCGAGGAGGCAGAGGTATATGGGGTGCACACATTTACCACAAAGTGTCCCCCAATAATGCTGAAGGTTGAATTAAATGGACTCCCGGTGTCAATGGAGCTGGACACGGGCGTGAGCCAGTCCATTATGAGCGAAAATAATTTCGAAAAATTGTGGTGCAGCAAGGCCTCAAGGCCAGTCTTGACTCCCATTCGCACGAAACTGAGAACTTACACAAAGGAACTGATTCCCCTAATCGGCAGTGCTACTGTAAAGGTCTCCTACAATGGAGCGGTGCACAAGCTACCATTCTGGTCCCACACTGCTCGGCAGAAGCTGGCTGGGAAAGATACGCTGGAACTGGGACGATGTCCGAGTTCACTGATCCGCTGATGACACTTTGTGTGAACAGGTCTTAAACAAGTTCCCTTCGCTGTTCGAACCAGGCATCGGGAAGTTCAAGGAGCAAAAGTGCAGATCAACCTAATTCCGGGGGTGCAACCCATCCATCACAAGACAAGAGCAGAACCGTACATGATGAGAGAAAGGGTAGCGATCGAGCTGGACCGGCTGCAACGAGAGGGCATAATTTCGCCGATTGAATTCAACGAGTCGGCCAGTCCGATTGTTCCAGTCCTTACGGGAGGCGGCACTGTTAGAATCTGTGGTGATTACAAAGTAACTATCAATCGTTTCTCCCTGCAGGATCAATACCCACTACCAAAGGCTGAAGACACTTTTGCTACGCTGGCAGGAGGAAAGACGTTCACGAAGCTGGACTTGACCTCGGCCTACATGACGCAGGAGCTGGCGGAATCATCGAAGGGCCTCACCTGCATCAACACGCACAAAGGTCTCTTCATTTATAACAGATGACTGTTTGGAATTCGATCAGCCATGGCGATATTCCAGAGATACACGGAAAGCTGATTGGAGTCAGTCCTGTGCAAGGTGGTCTTCCAGGACGACATCTTGGTTACAGGTCGGCACACAGTCGAGCATCTGCAGAACCTGGAGGAGGTTCTTAGTTAACTCAACCATGTGGGGCTCAGGTTGAAACGCTTGAAGTGCGTTTTCTGGCGCCTGAAGTGGAGTTCCTGTGGAGAAGAATCACGGCGGACGGCATCAGGCCCACCGAGTCGAAGACGGAGGCAATCGAGAACGCACCGAGGCCACAGAACGTGACGGAGCTGCGGTCGTTTTTAGGACTCCTGAACTACGTTGGTAACTTCTTACCGGGTCTCAGCATACTGTTAGAACCACTGCACATCTTGCTGTGTAAAGGAGATGAATGGCTATGGGCCAAAAGCCAAGAAAATGCCTTTGTAAAAGCTAGAAAATTGTTATGCTCAAACAAATTGCTTGTGTTGTATGATCCATGTAAGCGTTTGGTACTAGCATGCATATGATGCATCGTCACATGGCGTTGGGTGTGTATTGCAACAAGCTAATGAATCTGGGAAATTGTAACCAGTTGCTTATGCATCCAGAAGTCTGTCTAAGGCTGAGAGAGTCTACAGCATGATTGAAAAAGAAGCGTTAGCGTGTGTTTATGGGGTAAAGAAAATGCATCAATATCTGTTTGGGCTGAAATTTGAATTGGAAACGGACCATAAGCCACTAATATCCCTGTATTCCGAGAGCAAGGGGATAAATACGAATTCATCGGCCCACATTCAGAGATTGCCGCTCACGTTATTCGCATACAACTATGCCATCCGCCACAGGCTAGGCACAGAAAACTGTGCCGATACTCTCAGTAGGCTGCCATTGCCCACCACGGGGGGTGGAAATGGTGCAGACCACAGATTTAGTCATGGTTATGGAAGCATTCGAGAGTGAGCAATCACCCATCACAGCCCGACAGATTAAAACCTGGACTTACTGTCCCTAGTAAAAAAGCTGTGTGCTCCATGGGAGCTGATCCAGTGTCCCAGTGGAAATGCAGGAAGAGATAAAGCCGTACTAGCGGCGCAAAGATGAAATTTCTATACAGGCAGACTGCCTTCTGTGGGGTAATCGGGTAGTGGTCCCCAAGAAGGGAAGAGACACTTTCATCAGTGACCTCCACAGTACCCACCCAGGCATCGTAATGATGAAAGCGATAGCCAGATCCCACGTGTGGTGGCCCGGTATCGATGCGGACTTAGAGTCCTGCGTTTACAGATGTAACACATTCTCGCAGTTAAGCAATGTACCCAGGGAGGCGCTACTAAGTTTATGGTCGTAGCCCTCCAAACCGTGGTCCAGGGTCCATGTCGACTTTGCAGGCCCGTTTTTGGGTAAAATGTTCCTAGTGGTTATAGATGCATACTCCAAATGGATTGAATGTGAGATAAGCACATCTGCTGCCACCACTGACAGCCTGCGGGCCATGTTTGCCATGCACGGACTACCTGATGTCCTTGTGAGCGACAGCGGGCCATGTTTTACCAGTGCCAAGTTCAAAGAGTTCATGACCCGTAACGGGATTAAACATGTTACATCTGCCCCATTCAAACCAGCATCCAATGGTCAGGCAGAGGGAGCAGTGCAAACCATCAAGCAGGGCTTGAAGAGGGTAACTGAAGGCTCACTTCAGACTTGCCTATCCGGAGGTCTGCTTAGCTACTGCACGAGACCCCGATCACTCACTGGGATTCCACCTGCTGAACTGCTCATGAAAAGGGCAGTTAAGGCAAGGCTCTCGTTACTTCACCCTGATCTACATGACCAGGTAGAGAGCAGGCGGCTTCAACAAAGTACGTATCATGATAGCGCAAATGTGTCACGCGAATTGTATGTGTATTGAATTATGGACAAGGTCCCAAGTGGCTTCCCGGCACTATTGTGGCCAAAGAGGGGAGCAGGGTGTTTCGGGTCAAACTTTCAAATGGACATATTCACCGGAAACACTTGGACCAAATCAAACTCAGATTCACGGACTATCCTGAGCAACCCACTTTGGACCCTACCTTCTTTGGCCCTCCCAACATACACAGCAGTGGCAACCGACACCGCAGTTGGCCACGAAGCAGAACCCATCACCCGCAGCAGCCCAGCAGGACTCACCACACCAGCAACCCAGTGAGGGCCTAACAACCGATTCACCAAAACCAGCATTTGCACCGAAAAGATCAACCAGGGAAAGAAAGGCCCCAGATCGACTCACCTTGGAAATAGTTACACTGTTGACTTTGGAGGGGGGGGGGGGAGTGTTGTTATGTATGTAAACATGTATATACCTTGTGTAGCCACCAGAGAAATCATCCCCTGGAGTCCCAAGGGATCCCACAATCCCTTGGGAGCACGGGTACTTAAGGAGGCCTCACAGGCTGGAGAGGCACTCTGGAGACCTGCAATAAAAGACTAAGGTCACACTTTACTTTGAGCTCACAGCATCCAGTCAGACTCTTTATTCATATATAACAGGAAGGCTCCCTGCAGATCCAACTATCCCAAGTGCTGCTCAGCTACCGCACCAGACCCCACTCACTCACCGGAGTTCCCCCAGCCGAGCTACTCTTGAAAAAGGCGCTCAAAACAAGGTTTTCTCTTGTCCACCCTGATCTCCATGATCAAGTGGAGGGCAGGCGGCATCAACAAAGTGTGTACCATTACCGAGCAAATTTGTCACGTGATATTGAGGTCAAGGACCCTGTGTTTGTACTCAATTATGAACATGATCCCAAATGGCTCGCTGGCATGGTCATAGCCAAAGAGGGGAGTAGGGTGTTTTAGGTCAAATTGGCCAATGGACTAATGTGCAGAAAACATTTGGATCAAATCAAATTGCGGTTCACCAATAGCTACAAACAACCCGAAGAAGACACCACCAACTTTGATCCTCCAACACATACACAAGTGGCAACTGACATCATGGTTGACCACGAAACCGAACTCACCATCCCCAGCAGCCCGGCAAGACCGGCTGCCCAGCAGCCCAGTGCAGAACTAACCAACTCACCCAAATCCGCATTTGTACCGAGACGATCGACAAGGGAACGAAAGATCCCAGATCGTCTCACCTTATAAATAACTATTATTGACTTCACGGGGGAGTGATGTTATGTATTTAACCTCTTGTAACCTGTATTACACTACCACCAGAGGGCCTACCTGTTGGAGTCCAAAGGGATCCCAGCATCCCTTGAGAGCATGGTAGAGAAGCAGGACACCCATGAAGTACCTGCACTCTGGAGTCTTATTAAAGGAGCTAAGGTCACACCTGCTCATTGTACACAGTACTCAGTTTCATCCTTTATTATGAACGCATCGATAATAAGTTGTATTATGAACAAGTATTTTCTTAAATGAGAGAGAGCATACTCAATCAAAAAGTTATCTATTAATATTAATTAAGTTATATTTAAGAGTATTCATTAAAGAGGTAGTTATTTACATTTTTTAGGCAGTAGGTTTTCCTCTTTAGTTTGGTTAGAAGATTTTAACTGATTTTTATTGTTGTAACTGAGACTAACTGAAAACAATCCTAACTTGTTTGTGATAGAAGCAGAAATCTGTCACGCACATTTATTGTCTATACAGATGTCCACATGTTTGTGACCTGTTGAATGCATGCAACACTTGCAGATGCTTGCCTGACATTCTTAGAACTGATTGATCTGATATGCAAGTTGTGTGATAAAAGCAATAAATGCACCAGAATATCAGGAAATCTGCTAGCTGCCTGAAAGGTAAATTGGTTAATAACATGATGGGGATAAAACTGCTTTTGAGATGATGGGCTGGAATACCATTAATAGTTGATAGACAGTTGATAGATAGCTGATAGATGCATTCTGTAAAAAAGTAAATAGATTGGATCTTAAAAATTGAAGGTAACGGCACAAATATTGAAGATATTGGCAACTTGAAAGGTTCATGATGAAAATTGTTTCTCACAGGTTCAAACAAAAGGCAAATTAAATAAGAGCAGTTGGCTGTCAATATTACATTGCACTGAACAAATTAAAATCTTTTAAAACCATTTGATTTCCTGGAATTTGTGTTCAAGATGATGACGAACTGGCAGTATTCGCTGTCAATCCGTCTTTGACACTGACCGCAACTTCGGGAGTTGGCGCAGCCTAACGCGGAAATCCTGAAATAGTGATCTGTCATTCACCGCTCTGAAACAGGCTGCACTGTCTCTCCACCCCCGCCCCTGCTCTCCCAACAAAGCCAGCAATCAGTGTAATCACTCAAATCAGGGAAACTGATTAAAACTTCAGCTCTTCCGCAGCAATTACATTGTTAAATTCCCCATTAAAAGTTATGCCCAAAGGGATTAGGTGTAACTGGGGTTTTAACAGTATATTGACTGATAAACAAACATTAAGGACCCTGAACAACCAATTTTAATTTGTGCAGTGGGCATTTTAATAAAAATTACAATTTTTCAGAAACTTAAAGAAAAAATGTTTACGTTTCTTTTTCTTTATGTCAGGTTTGCTTTTTCCCTATGTGAGAGTCTCAATCTTTGTTTTGCTCTCTAAAATGTTTTAAAAGTTAGTATTTTAAGGGCTTACCCACTTCCTGGTTTGCTGTCTGTGAGAATTCTGCATTTTGATTGGCTGCTTGCACAGCCTGTTGATGTCACAGCAGCTCGCACAAAGGGATCCTCACTAACTACCGTTGATTTGAGTTGAACGTTGGAAAACCCGAAGTACTGCAGATCCTTGTGTGAAGCGTTCTTCAGGACCAGCGATGAACGCCTTCGCTTCGCCACAGACCGCAAATTCCGGGCTGATGTACAGATTGTTCGTATACCGAAACGAAAATACTGTTTAACATGTCTGATGTCTTTATTACTTGAAACATTTATAACTTGCTGTTGCTAGGAAGATTACTACAACGTCTGTAATATGACTGCGGGATTCTGAAAAGGTCAACATCAAGAGCAAAGCTCAAGTGGTTATCAAATGATTGGAATAGGGAGATGGTTTCAACCTGGTCACATATTGACACGCATTAAACGTCTTGCGTTATATCATGAAGGTATTGGGCTGGAAATTCGCCGACTTTGTGACCGGATTTTTGGCGACGTGCAAGTCCCGAAATAGCGCTTTCACCAAAGATTTGTCTTTCTCCGCACCCTGACCGGGAAAAACCTGTCGTAGCAGCCTTGCCAGCAGCGGTAAGTATGAAGACCTGAAAAAAAGGTAAGTTAAAGTTTTTATTTGTAAATTCTTTTTCAGCGGTTCAATAGAGAAGTGTCTAGTAAATGTTTTGTGAATTTTTTTATTTTGTTTTTTCCAATTTATTTTTAGGTGTTTTTCCACCCTCCCTTGGCCCAACTCGCAGTGGTATCGGATAGGACTAAAGTTGGCGAGGATCGCGATTTGCGCCGTGAATCCTCGTTCAACGCCGATTTTTACTGCTGCACAAATTAAAGCTTGAATTTCCGGCCTGATAACGATAGCGAAGTGATAACAGTAATTTTTGCAAAAAAATACTGTTTTCACTGAGAACCGAATTTCTAGCACATTGTGTTCTATGAATAGATCTTCCCTGTGTTACCTGGGTTACCCTGACCTGCTAATATCTATTGGCTATGTTGATGATGATGAGGTTAGGGTGGAGAATACTTTGTTAGTTCTGACAGGAGTCCCTCTGTTTAGTGAACACTGTAGACATTGCAATGAGACCTTTCATTTTATCTTCAGTAATCCGGATATTATCCATATGAACTGTCTTGCATGGAAACCAAAGCTACGTGGTTTTCCCAGGGCTGTGTGCTTTCTTAATAAAAGTAGCCCTTTATCTTTGAAGTTTTCTTGTTGTGTATTTCTTGGCGGGTGGGGAGGAATTTTCCATGCGATTATGGATCTCCACCTATGTCGGAACCTGTGTTTCTAACGCAGTTGTTTGAATTATGGTAACATTGCTCAATCTTGAAACACATTGCACCACAATTAGTAAAGCACAACAAATGGTGCTGACAGTCAGGTACTGATTGGGCAGTCACAGCAATTTGTAGTGTTCCTGTTGACAAATACGCTTTCAGCCTCGGAATTACAATGTAATTTTCCCTCTGCATCTCAACAAGATCAAAATAATTAGAATCTCTTGTATGCTTTTTGTTTTTTTCGTGTACATATGAACAGGTTGGTTCAAAATATCTTAATTATGTAGCTTTCCGGGGAGGTTCTGACTCAAGTAGTACACAGAAACATAATAGGAATTTGACTAATACCAGGGCTACCTTTGTGTTTACACTTATGTATTTATGAAGAGGAAAGATCTTTGCTGCCCATATACACTTACCCCTATTCTTGGCTGAAATTAATTGCTATATCCCAACTTTTCTTTCCCCTAATCTTCTGTAAAACATTCACCTCTGAGCCCCCATGGTCAATCAGGCAGCCGCTAGATGGCCTGAAGCCTAGGAAGAAGAGAGTTGCTATATCCTTAAAATATAAATAAACAAACATAAAGTACCCCTGACATCATTATAATCAAGAATGGATTACTCTTACTTTCCATATGCTGTGATCACCTCAATCTGTCAATGTTTTGAAGGCTTTTAATGAACAAAGTTCACTGCCTCCCTTGAAATCCTGTTCCGTAGAACTATGGAATAGAATTCCTAGCAAGGTAGTGGACATGATTACTTACAGTCCCTGCATCCTCAGTTGATATGAGTGGCTCCAAGTTCTTTCTGTCCCCAACACCCCATTTTTTATTCATGTTTGGGATAAGGACTTTCATTGGCCATCCCTAGTTGCCCTTGAAAAGATGGTGGTGGGTCTTCTTGACAAACTTTGCAGCAGTTTGATACAACTGAGTGGCTTGCTAGGTCAGAGGGTAGTTAAGAGTCAATCACATTGGTGTTGGACTGAAGTAACATATAGGTCTCTTTTAAAAAAAAACATTGGTGAACCAGTTCATGGCCATTTTTACTAGCACCAAACCAACACTATATTAACAGATTTCTAAAAAACTGAATTCAAATTCTCAAACTACCATGGTGTGTTTGGAATCCGCATTATCTATAACTCGCATTATCTGGATTATTAGCCCATGTCTCTTGATTACTAGTCTAGTAACTCAACCACATCACTACCGTACCTGTCTGCTTTCATGCTGCTTTTATTTTTTAAATTATAAATATCTGGGTCAGATCCCCTCTCAGTCTCTTTTCTCCAGTGAGTACAACTCTAAAGCATCAAGTATTTATTCGTAGTTCAATGCTCTCAAGTAGGATATCATTCTTGTTGCTCTTCTCAACACTTGCTCCTGAGTCACAATGTCCCTCTTCATTTGACATCTGAGTAGTTCATACTTGTAAGAACACCTATGCTGTGTCCCAGGAGGATTTGAATTTAGAATGGTCTGAAAGGTAGTACAAAACAGAAAACCCTTGTGATAGATTTCTGGTGTTCAATCATTTTCCTTCAGGTCACTGCCTCTTGCACTACTATTTTTGTTGGTTTACACGCCATGAGTCACCATTAACACTAAAGAGCATCTAATAGAAGTGAATCTGCAATTTTCTATTTTTTTCAATTGATCTCAGGATGTGGGCAAGACAGCTTTTCCCTCATTGCCCCAACAACTGAGATGGCTGAAAAGTGAACCACATAGTGTGATACTGGAATCCAGATCAGGATAGTACATCCCACCAGTTGTATTTTTATAACAATCCAGCCCCTATGTGATTATCTTGTTTGTGGTGGTAACCCAACAGTTTAGTAGATTTATTGAATTCATTTTCAAAATCTTTGGGTTGCTAATGCACGACCATAACCAGTACATTGCCATACCCGAATGAACCCACCTCTGACCTTCCCCTGCTCCTCATCTCTTGGTTATGTCCAGCTTCTTAACTGCTTCAGGCCTCGTTGCCTGTTTCATGTCTGCCTCAAACTCCCATCCTGCTCACTCCCTACATCATTTATGTTGCTCCCTCTTCCGCTGCTGAAATAAGTGACCAAGTGACTCAGTATCAGGATTCTAAGATATGAGGAAAGATTAAACAAATTAAGCTTAATCTCTTTGGAAAAGAGGAGAATTTGAGATGGCATCACCAAATGTTATGAAGGAGATCCAGGTACGTTGTTCACAATGGAGAACTTCACCGAAAGTGAGAGTTCTGGAACAAGTTACCATTGAAGCAAATTATAGCAAAACAAATCCTAAATATAAGTTCAAGAGATAACAAGATGTGTACCTGGAAAGAAAATTCATGAGCTAGATTTTCCACTCTTTTTGCATGCTTAATGCCCACTTACCGTCCATTTTACCGCTGAAATGAAGTATATCGCCCATTTAACCACAAAATGGAAACTGACGGGCATTTTTCGGAATCTTATCGCCCGAGCATTACTTTCCCCATGTACATAATGCTGGGAACAAATAATACCGCCCACCCACTTTTTTTGGGCAGAATCATCAGAATGGACGAAATCAACGCCCATAATATCACCCAGCATTAGTTCTCAGTGCGGAATTAACGATGAGATTCAATAATACCGGCCGCCCACTTTTTTTTGTCATAAAGATCACATTTGCTGAAACTAGCGGCCATGAGATCGCCCAGCGTCACTTTCACCACCTCGCACACATATCGCCCACAATATCGCTCGCCCAAAAAAACCCCGGAAAAAGTGGAACTAATCGGAACTACTCACAGAGTTATGGACGCCATGTTCTACATCACATGTCGCATCATTTAAAAGGCTGCTCTGCTTCAACTTCGGGGGAGGTCGGATGTACTCTGGAGGCCTTTGGAGGTGATGTGAACATCTGTACAAACATCTTGCCCATACTGTGACCGATTGGAATTCAATAGGTGTCTTCATCGGGGCATTCATTCTTTGTGACCAATCGGTGGAAAACAGAGAGCTATTGCAATGGGTCCTGTCGTTTCTCACCCTCTTGATGACCAATTACATGCTGCAGACTCAAGGTGGCCGAAGGTACGCTCCACAACATTATGTGCCCAATGTAAGATGTGCCAGACTGATGAGGAGGACCAGACGTTACACACCCCGCAAGTACAGGGAGAAGCAGTCTTACCTCGACTTGCCCGACACCACCTGCTTTCGGAGACTGCGCTTCCACAAAGAGGTTATCACTGAGGTATGCCAGCTCATAAGGTGAGACCTGCAGCCTGCCAGCACCATCAGTACTGCACTGTCCGTCGAGGTCAAAGTCACCGTGGCACTGTCGTTCTATGCGTCGGGTTCTTTTCAGGTGCCAGCTGGCAACATTTGCAGTCTGTCTCAGCATGCCACACATTGTTGCATTCGACAGGTCACTGAAGCCCTGTATGCACGCAGGAGGGACTTGATCAACTTCCCTATGACCAGGGAGGCACAGACTGAGAGGGCTCTAGGATTCTCCAGAATTGCAAACTTCCCCAAGTTGCAGGGAGCAATAGACTGTACGCACATCGCGATGCAGGCACCTTTTCGGGATGCAGAGATTTTCAGGAACCGCAAGGGATTCCACTCCCTGAATGTCCAACTGGTTGTCGGCCACCAGCAAATTATAATGGCAGTGAATGCTCAACTTCCAGGCAGCATCCATGATGCTCACATCCTGCGTTAGAGTACTGTATCTGACTTGTTTAACAATCAGCCACAAGGTCAATGCTGGATGCTTGGTGCAATGGATATGGCCTCACCACCTGACTGATGACCCCCCCCCACCTCCCCGTGTGACACCCACACCGAAGCCGAGAAGCGATACAACGAGAGCCACAGAGCCACTCGCAATATCTTGGAGAAAACCATTGGAGTGCTTAAGCAGTGCTTTAGATGCCTGGACCACTCAGGAGGCAACCTCCAATACCACCCTGAGCAGGTAGCTCAATTCGTGGTGGTGTGCTCCATGCTGCACAACTTGGCTATCAGGGGGGGACAAGAATTGCCTGAAGAATCTGACAGTCCACCTTACCACAGAGAGGAAAAGGAGGATGACAAGGCAGACGCTGATATCGGCTCAGACAATCAGGCTGACACTGAAGCCATGCCCCCGCACCCCCTGTAGACCGCATGAAAGGGCCCGTGGTGGCATGATAGCTGCAAGAGCCTTATGTCAGGAGCTCATCAATAAGCGCTTTGCCTGAAAGAACGTTGATATTTACAAGGCTGACACACTGCTGGGTGTGCAGGTCATACATCAATGGTGGGCATCACCTTGGTGACAGTTAAAGTTTACGTTGATTAAAGTTAAGTGTAATTATACCCTTTGATGTCAAGGAATCACCAGCGTGTAATGGTGCAGCTATCTGAGCGACAAGGTTTTATTAAATAAAAAAACATTTAAACCAAACATTTGTCTGAAATCATCAGTATTTCTGTACAAACCAACCTTCCCCCAACCTGGCTTCTCCTCCCCACCTCTAACCCTTCGCCTTCCTCTCCTGACTCCAAGCTGCCTGGCCGAGGAGCTCCTCAGGCGATGCTTCATTGGCGGGGGAATTTTGACGGGCGAACCACTGCTTGGACGGATACGGGAGAGGGCAGTCCCAAGGTGCTCTGAGCCAGAAGCAAGATGTTGCTCGTGGCTCTCGTGTGGTTGGCAATGGGGGTGCGGCATCTTGGGGTGCAGTGCCGCGCTCCGGGACCACTGGGACCCCTCTGCCACCAGTATTCCTGGCTACCAGCTCCAGGGCCTCCACCTTTCCTTCCATGTTATATTATTTGTTGGTCAAAAATGCGATGCCAACTATGTTCTTGGTGCTTAATAGGCTTTTTGCTGCTTGTGAATCTCCCTCGTGCCTCCCACAACAGCCACACAAGTTTTCAGTCCCTCTCAGCTCCCTCTCTCTGTTTTCTCTTCTGCGCATGTCCTGATGACCCTTGACCTCCTGAATCACGGGAATCGAGCATTGTCATGCCGTTGCTAAGGACAGTGGCACTTTACGGCAGAAGGTCAGGGAGATTTAACGCTAACGCCCATTTCATATCGCTCGCGGTAACGCCCAATTTCAAAAATAGAGACTAGGTGCTTTGAGAATGGGCGAGAAGCAGGCGATCTGAAAACCCATTTTTACCGCCCACGCCGGAGGTAACACCCATTTTTGGGCGATATGCACAAAAGTGTAAAATCTAGCCCCATGTGCTTTTGTCCATAATCCAAACTGAGGTGTAGTACTATAGATGACCACCAGAAGATGGCAATGTAATCACAATCTCATCACTGTACTTCTGAGGTGGCTGCAGTAACATGCACAGCTGGCAGAGCATAGCAGCAGCGGGCCATATTGTCTGCCTGCCCGACATGAGACTTTCTAAGCAAGCACTCTACTCGGAACTCCTACACGGCAAGCGAGCCCCAGGTGGGCAGAGGAAGTGCTTCAAGGACACTCTCAAAGCCTCCTTGATAAAGTGCAACATCCCCACCGATGCCTGGGAGTCCCTGGCCCAAGACTGGTCAAAATGGAGCAAGAGCATCCAGGAGAGTGCTGAGCACCTCGAGTCTCGTCGCCGAGAGCATGCAGAAAACAAGCACAGGCAGCAGAAGGAGCGTGCATCAAACCAGGCTCCCCACCCACCCTTTCCTTCAACCACTGTCTGCCCCACCTGTGACAGAGACTGTCATTCCCGCATTGGACCTGAGAACTCACTTTTAGAGTGGAAGCAAGTCTTCCTCAATTCCGAGGGACTGCCTATGATGATAATGATGAGCAGCGGCATGAGAAGCCAATTGTTCCAAGAAAATGCAGTAATGTGGATCACCAATAGAGGGCGACAGATATACTAAAGAACATTCAGAAATGCCCAGACATCACAAGACGATACAGATTAGGTAAACTATTCAGGTCATTGATACAGAATTTAAAAATCTGTGTTCCCTTCCTCATATCATTGGATTGACCATTGAATGAGTCCAAGGTTTACAACTTTACTACCCTACCTGGATACTATTCCGAGTGTTAATCACTCTTTAGTCTAAGAAGTTCTTCCTGATATTTGTCCTAAAGATTTTTTTTAACCATCCCTCATGTTGTATTATCCTGGAATATTTTCATATCTGTAAACTGAAGTGTGCAGAAAACCAACAACTCACTGACGTTCCGATAGTGCTGTGAATTCTATTGCTGCAGCTTTATTTTTCTAGCATTATCTCACCTCACTGTGCCTTTTTTTCTGAAAACAAATTACACCCCGATCTTTGTTATTCTTTATGATAGATTCTGCAAGTGAAGTTCATAACAATGGTTTTTTTGTTCTGTTTCTTGTCATTTTTCTCAGCCAGGAGTGTATACACTGACCTCATTTGGCCTCAGATTAACATATTTCATAGACTATGCCGTGCATTAATCTGGCCACGTTGGTGAAATAGAATATTGAGCTGTGCTTTTTAAAAAAAAAAAATCACCTGTCTAAATGCAGTAGCAGAAAGATAATTGTAATTGCTATTTTGGCAGAAGTTGGTATTTCCAGAAGTGTTTGATTTGAGGATGGATTGCACTTGTATACTGAGCATTTGCTGAAAGAAAACTCAACGTTCACAAAGATATCTGCAATAATGGGCACCCAGCAGGTTTTCAAAAACCTCAAAATCTACTTTTGCTTCATTGGCATGGCTCTGCTCAGATACCCTGAAAGATACAGCAGTTATCATGGGCGACTTTAATCTACATATTGATTCGGCTAACCAAACTGGTAGCAATGCGGTGGAGAAGGATTTCCTGGACTGTATTAGTGATGATTTTCTAGACCAATATGTCAAGGAACCAACTAGAGGGCTGGCCATCCTAGACTGGGTGATGTGTAATGAGAAAGGACTAATTAGCAATCTTGTTGTGCGAGGCCCCTTGGGGAAGAGTGACCATAATATGGTAGAATTCATTATTAAGATGGAGAGTGACACAGTTAATTCAGAGACTAGGGTACTGAACTTAAAGAAAGGTAACTTCGATGGTATGAGACGAGAATTGGCTAGAATAGACTGGCGAATGATACTTAAAGGGGTGACGGTGGATAGGCAATGGCAAACATTTAAAGATCACATGGATGAACTTCAACAATTGTACATCCCTGTCTGGAGTAAAAATAAAATGGGGAAGGTGGCTCAACTGTAGCTAACAAGGGAAATTAAGGATAGTGTTAAATCCAAGAAAGAGGCATATAAATTGGCCAGAAAAAGCAGCAAACCTGAGGACTGGGAGAAATTTAGAATTCAGAGGAGGACAA
The DNA here is from genome assembly GCF_044704955.1 of Pristiophorus japonicus. Taxonomy (NCBI): domain Eukaryota; kingdom Metazoa; phylum Chordata; class Chondrichthyes; family Pristiophoridae; genus Pristiophorus; species Pristiophorus japonicus. Next base: position 101,943,277 of record NC_091992.1, read on the forward strand.
AGGACTTAATTAGGAGTGGGAAACTAGAATATGAGAGGAAGCTTGCTGGGAACATAAAAACTGACTGCAGTTAGATATGTGAAGAGAAAAAGATTAGTGAAGACAAACGTAGGTCCCTTGCAGTCAGATTCAGGTGAATTTATAATGGGGAACAAAGAAATAGCGGACCAGTTGAACAAATACTTTAGTTCTGTCTTCACAAAGGAAGACACAAATAATCTTCTGGAAATACTAGGAGACAAAGGGTCTAGTGAGAATGAGGGACTGAAGGAAATCCTTATTAGGTGGGAAATTGTGTTCGGGAAATTGATAGGATTGAAGGCCAATAAATCCCCGGGGCCTGATAGTCTGCATCCAGAGTACTTAAGGAAGTGGCCCTATAAATAGTGGATGCATTGATGATCATTTTCCAACAGTCTATCGACTCTGGATCAGTTCCTATGGACTGGAGGGTAGCTAATGTAACATCACTTTTTAAGAAAGGAGGGAGAGAGAAAACGGGTAATTATAGACCAGTTAGCCTGACCTCAGTAGTAGGGGAAATGTTGGAATCAATTATTAAAGATGAAATAGCAGCGCATTTGGAAAGCAGTGACAGGATTGGTCCAAGTCAGCATGGATTTATGAAAGGGAAATCATGCTTGACAAATCTTCGAGAATTTTTTGAGGATGTAACTGGAAGAGTGGACAAGGGAGAACCAGTGGATGTGATGTATTTTGGACTTTCAAAAGGCTTTTGACAAGGTCCCACACAAGAGATTGGTGTACAAAATTAAAGCACATGGTATTGGGGGTAATGTGCTGACGTGGATAGAGAACTGGTTGGCAGACAGGAAGCAGAGAGTCGGGATAAACGGGTCCTTTTCAGAATGGCAAGTAGTGACTAGTGTGGTGCCGCAGGGCTCAGTACTGGGACCTCAGCTATTTACAATATACATTAGTGATTTAAATGAAGGAATTGAGTGTAATATCTCCAAATTTGCAGATGACACTAAGCTGGGTGGCGGTGTGAACTGTGAGGAGGATGCTAAGAGGCTGCAGGGTGACTTAGGTGAGTGAGCAAATGTATGGCAGGTGCAGTATAATGTGGATAAATATGAAGTTATCCACTTTGGTGGCAAAAACACAAAGGCAGAATATTATCTGAATGGCCACAGATTAGGAAACGGGGAGGTGCAACGAGACCTAGGTGTCAGTCATTGAAAGTTGGCATGCAGGTACAGCAGGTGGTGAAGAAGGCAAATAGCCTGCATAGCTAGGGGATTTGAGTATAGGAGCAGGGAGGTCTTACTGCAGTTGTACAGGGCCTTAGTGAGGCCTCACCTGGAATATTGTGTTCAGTTTTGGTCTCCTAATCTGAGGAAGGACGTTCTTGCTACTGAGGGAGTGCAGCGAAGGTTCACCAGACTGATTCCCGGGATGGAAGACTGACATATGAGGAGTGACTGGATCGACTGGGCCTGTATTCACTGGAGTTTAGAAGGATGAGAAGGGATCTCATAGAAACATATAAAATTCTGATGGGACTGGACTGGTTGATGCAGGAAGAATGTTCCCAATGTTGGGGAAGTCCAGAACCAGCGGACATAGTCTAAGGATAAGGGGTAAGCCATTTAGGACTGAGATGAGGAGGAACTTCTTCACTCAGAGTTGTTAACCTGTGGAATTCCCTACCGCAGAGAGTTGTTGATGCCAGTTCATTGGATATATTCAAGAGGGAGTTAGATCTGGCCCTTACAGCTAAAGGGATCAAGGGGTATGGAGAGAAAGCAGGAAAGTGGTACTGAGGTGAATGATCAGCCATGATCTTATTGAATGGTGGTGCAGGCTCGAAGGGCCGAATGGCCTACTCCTGCACCTGCTTTCTATGTTTCTATGTTTCTACACTAAATTAACCATAACGTGAGCAATCTGCTCCAGTTCCAAATTTAACATTTACAAAGCTGGATTAGAATGAACACACAAGATAAAACGTGTTTGCTGTTTGAAGGCGGCTTGTTGCTCTTCCAGTAATTACTTCTCTCAATTTTCAATTGTAGCCTCAATCTTGATTAACTTTCACATTTCTAATCTTCACTCCGAAGTTCCAATTAGCGTGTCAAACAAAAACATTGTCACTTTAACTGGGACCTTTATCATAACTGGCCAGTTCCTGCTTAAAACATGAACCCACTTTCACTTTCAGTTGCTGACAAACATGCTGAATATTTCCAACATTTTCTCTTTTTACTTCCATAGTACTCAATTAAAAAAAAAAATCATAGCCTTACATTTCAGTAGTTTATAGTTGAAAATATTTAATTGCAACCCTAATGTGATGGCACTAGCTGTAAAATGATGATATCTCTATCTGATCAATGTGTCCCGGCTCACTCACCCTTACTCTAATGCTGCTTCACTGCTCCCTCTGCTCCACCATCAGGAACTATTCTACAATTAGCTGTTGTGTCCCTGGTTTCCTGAATTTTCCTTCAAATCCGTTTTTCTTCTACCACCCATAAACCCATTTCTCCCCGATGTCCTTGCAGTGTGCCTTTCTATTCAGTGTTCACCTCTCCCCTGTGTTAAATGCTCTGAGATATTTCTTGCATGTGGGGAGCCTTGCGGAAATGTAAGTTACCAATAAAATGATTACATTGCAAAAAAATTTACAACTTGACAAAACAGATCACATCCGTCAATCATATTATTATGGAATGACGCATACATTTTATTGCACATGTCGCAAAATAATTTTTAAAAGACACAGCAGAATGAAAGCTTCATTACCTAATCCATGTTGTGATAGAGAAGTAGAACCATAGAATTGTACATCAGAGAAGGGTGATCATTCGGCCCCTCGTGCCCCTGCCAGCTCTTTGGTTGGGCTATCCAATTACTCCCACTCACCTCTTTTCCCATATCACTGCAAGTTTTTCCTTTTCAAGTGTTTATCCAATTCCCTTTTGAAAGTTACTATTGAATCCGCTTCTAGCACTCTTCAGGCAGTGCATTCCAGATCACAATAACTCACTGCATAAAATAATTTTTCCTCATCTCCCCTCTGTTTCTCTTGCCAATTACCTCAAATCTGTGTCCTCTGGTTAAAGACACTCCTGCTAATGGAAATAGTTTCTCATTATTTACTCGATCAAAACCCTTCATAATTTTAACCACCTCTATTAAATCTCCCCTTAACCTTCTTTGCTCTGAAGAGAATTGTGGTGTTTGCAGGCACTTTAGTAATGACTCCACGAGGTAAGGTATTGCACTTGAACTGTTGTGACCTTAGTCCATTTATTGCAGCTCCTGACTGAGGTTACAGTAAGGTGGGCTCCCTTTTATACCTGCTCACCTGCAGTGTACAGGTGACCTCTAGGTCTCCACCTGTTGCACCCTCTGGCGGTACAGGCATATTTTACACAGTGTAAAGATACACTCATTGGTCTTGTGTAAATGTACATTGAGTGTACAGGGTATATACATACACATCACTCCCCCCTAAGTCTTGTGCCACTGACCTTTCCACTGGGTGCTCTGGCCCTCGACTTGAGTGCCCAAAGCCCTTGCACTTTGTCTGTGCTTGGGGATGGCTCTCTCCCTGTGGACTCCCAAGTCCTCATTGCCACAACATTAGGAAATGGTCAGCAGTAGACGTTTGGAGGTTGAAGTGGGGGTTTATGTGGGTTCTGGGTGTGATCCATGTGTCCATGGCTACATATCCCCATTTCCCCCACCCCCCATACATAGACCATGTGTGTGGCTTGACAGTTGCATTTACATACATGTACAAAAAAAACTGGCTACATGACTGTTTGTTTAGGTTTAGCAGTGATGGAACAAGTACATTTTAGGTAAGGTACATACATAGTATTACAGTCTTGCCCCTGGGGTGTTGGTGCAGGTGGGTGAGGACGCTAGTTCCAGAGTAACCAGACTGTGTTCAGGTTGTCTGATGGCGGCGCTGTGCCCCCTGCCAGCTGGGTGGGCTCGGATCGCTCCCCTGGCTGAGTCTCAGGGCCTTTGCCATTGGGCAGAGCCACAGGAATGTTGGCCTCACTGTCCTCCTTTGAGGGCTGCAGGGTCTCTCTGCTGCCCTTCAGTGGTAGTGGGAGCCTGGTCATCCCAGGTCCCCTTGGGAGGGCTGGAGGTTGCTGGCCTCTTGCTCCCTGTCCTGGCCCTAGTGGCCAGAGGGGTAGGGCCGATCTGGGACAGGATGCCAGTCGTGGTGCCTTTGCCGTCCGCTGATCACTGGCCTTGCAATGGGTAAGTTCCCACTGTGTGTGGCCAAGCTCCCTGGGGCATTATCTTGGTCCTGGAGGTGCAGGCTACATGATTGGGTAGCCCGCTGGACCTGGGTGCTTCAAATGGGAGATTGCCCTTGGTTTTGTCAGCGAGCATCTGCTCCCTTCTGAGTCCTGCCATGGCCCGGAAGGTGTATTCTGTTCATTCGCGTTAGATCCTCTTTTTTCAATCTCTTCGAGGTAGGCTGCGGTGATCCTTCTCTCCCCAGGGTCTGCCACTGAAGCTGGGGAGATACCTTCAGTGTCGATCTTCTCCCTTCTGAGTCCTACCATGGCCCAGAAGGTGTGCTCTGTCCGTTCGGGTTGGATCATCTTGCCGTTGGGTAGTGCGGTTTGTGTCGTCGCTGCGCAGTCGAGCTGGACGGCAGGACCTTCAGGTGCTGGGATGGATCCAAATTTGGGGCCGCCGAGGACGTCGATCGTGCTGCCGTAGGACACCTGGACATCCACGCTGCCAACGACTGGGATGGGGTCGTTTGTGTAAGTGAGCAGCTTTGCCTGGATTGGTAGCATTTTAGGTTGTTCGATAGGGTTGTTCCAGAGATTCTCAAAGGCCGTCTGGTTCATCAGCGATTGGCTCGCCCCTATGTCGACCTCCATCGAGACTGGAACACCGTTGATTTCAACTTCTATCTTCAACAGGGAACACTCTGTACACCTCTTCCTGGGGCTGAGCTGCCTCCTGGACTCTCTCTTCATCTTCGTCAGCGCTGGAGCCCAGGTAATTGGCCAACTCTTCAGCGACTCGGTGAGTAAAATTTCTTTTACACACTCGTACACACTCACTGTACATGGCCTTTAGTGTTACAGCCCTTGCAATTATAGTCTCTGTATCTGCATTCGTGGGCTCTGTGATTGCCTCCACAGCGCCAGCATGGGGCTGGCAGGTTGGCCCTCTGGGGCAGACTCAGGGTTGCGGGGCTCGGGGTCAGAGGCTTGCCTCTGAAAGGCGCCATTCGGTTCACTGTACTTGCCGTATTGGAGTCCTGGAGTTTAGTCATTATCCTTCTGGAATCGCAGGCCGAGGCCATGAGCGCTTGGCTCACGCTAATTGATTTCTGCAGGGTGATGGTGGTGTCCGCAGAGAGCAGCCTGTGGAGGAGGCCTTCGTGGCCGATTCCGATAACAAAGATGTCCCTCAGTGCGTCGGTGAGGTGGTCGCCAAAATCACACGGTGCAGCCAATCGCCTCAGGTCTGCAGCGTATTTTGCGATTTCTTGGCCTTCTGGCTGCCGGTGTGTAGAACTGGTGTCTGGCTATTAGGATGCTCACTTTTGGCTTAAGCTGTTCCTGTATCAGGGTTACGAGCTCCGCAAACATTTTCGTTGTCGTCTTTGGGCAAGTCCCTGACAAGGCCATGAATGGTGGGCCCACAACTGCAAAGCAGGATGGCTTGGCGCTTATCAGCCAGCGAGGTCGGTGTGTTTCCGGCCAGGTTGTTAACGTGAAGTAGTCTTCTAGCAAAGGCATCCCAATCTTCTCCATCAGCGAATTGTTGAAAGTTGCTAAGGTGAGCCATTTTTCGCGTGGAATTCGTATTCTCGTCACCAATTGTGGTGTTTGCAGGCACTTTAGTAATGACTCCATGAGGTAAGGTATTGCACTTGAACTGTTGTGACCTTAGTCCATTTATTGCAGCTCCTGACTGAGGTCACAGTAAGGTGGGCTCCCTTTTATACCTGCTCACCTGCAGTGTACAGGTGACCTCTAGGTCTCCACCTGTTGCACCCTCTGGTGGTACAGGCATATTGTATACAGTGTAAAGATACATTCATTGGTCTTGTGTAACTGTACATTGAGTGTACAGGGTATATACATGCACAACAAGAATAATCCCAGCTTCTTTAAACTCCCCCCATTAGCTGTCTGATTTCTGCATATTTTTCATGGACAATGCTCTCTACAATAATGGACAGCTAACTATGAGTAACAATGTTGTAATCTAATTCACAGATGAATGTAGTTGTTGGGGCCGATTTTCAGCAAGGCCTCCACCCGCCCAAGTCATGCCCAAAGTGCTGCCGATGGCCGCCGAGGTATCGGACGTTACTTTGGGCGGGATAGTCATGAAGAAGGTCTCTCGAAGGTCGGCGGGCGGCAAATGGAAGACGTATGCTGCCAATCTGGGTGGCAGCGGGCGGGAGGTCGCATTCTCGGCGACAGAGGCGCTTGCCGCCCAAGTGCCGCCGAGGATGGATTCGGGCCCACGGAGGATCGAAGACCTAAAAATAAAAATCACAAATAAAAAAATACAAAAGCTATCCAAAGACCTTCAGGGGACCCCATGCAGGTAAGTCACTGTTGAAATTTTTTTTTTTTTTAAATGTTCACTTTTATTTTTTTTCTAGTACATCAGACTCACCGTCGGGGGCAGACCAGCCTGCAGTCAGCGGCCCACCCTCGTTCTGCCACCGAATCCCGCCAACTCCCGCCCACAGGAATCTGGGAGCTCGGCGGGCGGTTCTCGGTGGCTCTCCCCTCCCGCCCGCTCCAGGCCTCCTCCAAAGTGGCACTGGGCGGATCTGCAGCAGAAATGTCAGCGGGAGTGGGCAGCAGTCGGCGGCCACGGGCTGCTGAAAATCGGCTCCTTTGACTCCCATCCTGTTTCCACTAATGTTGTAGGATGTAAGGATATTAAAAAAACATTGTTAAAACAGATTATCTGGTCATCACCATTTGTGGAACCTTGCTGTGCACAAAGCGAACAAACAACAGTGGCTATTCTTCAGAAATAATTCATTCGCTATAAAGTGCTTTGGGGTATCCTGAGATTGTGAGAGCCACTATATTAATGCACATTCTTTATTGTTGAGGCATTTCCAAGTTAAAATTATAACTTCTTCTTACCATTGTCTGAATTCTCCCAATACTTCAGTGCTGAATGATGCAAATCCAGTTTAAGCAAGGACTGGCAATGAAGTAACCTCCAATGTGATATTTTTATTGCAATATTACCAGTTAATATATTATGCAACAATTGTTTACATCAGAAGTGTTTCTCTGACTCGAGATTTTCACATTGCTTGAGCTTATGCTATAGCATCTGGAACTGAAATAAAAGGTGTTTGACACCGGAAGTTGATTCATGCATCAACAAGTACTGCTTCCCCCACCAAATTAGATGTGGTAAACTGTGAACAGACTTTTCCAACAGTAAAACACAGCTATCTTACAGAACAGAATGGTACAGCCCATCTCACATTCTCCTTTACTTCAGTTTAGTTTTTCAATTGAGGTATTTGTCGTTCTCCTGGGAACATAGAATCATAGAATGGTTCATCATCATAGGCAGTCCCTCGGAATCGAGGAAGACTTGCCTCCACTCATAAAATGAGTCCTTAAGTGGCTGAACAGTCCAACACGAGAGCCACAGTCCCTGTCACAGGTGGGGCAGATAGTCACTGAGCATAAGGGAGGGTGGAACAGGTTTGCCGCATGCTCTTTTTGCTACCTGTGCTTGATTTCTGCATGCTGTCGGCTATGAGACTCGAACTGCTCAGCGCCCTCTCGGATGCACCTCCTCCACTTAGCACGGTCTTTGGCCAGGGACTCCCCAATGTCGGTGGGGATGTTGCACTTTATCAGGGATGCTTTGAGGGTGTCCTTGTATCGTTTCCTCTGCCCACCTTTGGCTCATTTGTCATGAAGGAGTTCCGAGTAGTGCACTTGCTTTGGGAGCCTCGTGTCTGGCATGCGGACAATGTGGCCCACCCAGCGGAGCTGATCAAGTGTGGTCAATGCTTCAATGCTGGGGCTGTTGGCCTGGTCGAGGATACTAATGTTGGTGCGTCTGTCCTCCCAGGGGATTTGTAGGATCTTGCGGCGACATCATTGGTGGTATTTCTCCAGCGACTTGAGGTGTCTACTGTACATGGTCCATGTCTCTGAGCCATACAGGAGGGTGGGTGTTACGACAACCCCATAGACCATGAGCTTGGTGACAGATTTGAGGGCCTGGGCTTCGAACACTCTTTTCATCAGGCGGCTGAAGGCTGCACTGGCGCACTGGAGGCGGTGTTAGATCTCGGCATCAATGTCTACTCTCGTTAAGAGGCTCCCGAGGTATGGGAAATGGTCCACCTTGTCCAGGGCCACACCGTGGATCTTGATGACTGGGGGGCAATGCTGTGCAGTGAGGACTGGCTGGTGGAGGACCTTTGTCTTATTGATGTTTAGCGTAAGGCCCATGCTTTCGTACGCCTCAGTAAATACATCGACTATGTCCTGGAGTTCAGACTCTGTATGTGCGCAGACGCAGGCATTGTCTGTAGCTTGACGACAGAGGTTGGGGTGGTCTCGGACCTGGCCACCGAGATGGCGAAGGTTGAACAAGTTCCCACTGGTTCTGTAGTTTAGTTCCACTCCAGTGGGGAGCTTGTTGATTGTGAGGTGGAGCATGGCATCGAGGAAGATTGAGAAGAGGGTTGGGGCGATGACGCAGCTCTGTTTGACCCCGGTCCGGACATGGATTGGGTCTTTAATGGATCCATTAGTAAGGATCAAGGCCTGCATGTCGTCATTGAGCAGACGGAGAATGTTGACGCACTTTTGGGGGCATCCGAAACGGAGGAGGACGCTCCATAGACCCTCGCGGTTGACAGTGTCAAAGGCCTTTGTAAGGTCGAAGAAAGCCATGTATAAGGGCTGGCGCTGCTCCCTGCATTTTTCCTGCAGCTGTCGCGCTGCAAAAATCATGTCCGTTGAGCCCAGTAGTGGACGAAATCCGCACTGTGACCCCGGTAGGCGCTCCTCGGCCACAGGGAGAAGACAGTTGAAGAGGACTCTAGCGACAACTTTCCCAGTGGCTGATAGCAGGGAGATTCCTCTGTAGTTGCCGCAGTCGGATTTGTCCCCTTTTTTAAAGATGGTCATGATCACTACATCTCTGAGATCTCCGGGCATGCTCTCCTCCCTCCAGATGAGAGAGATGAGGTCATGTATTCATGCCAACAGTGTGTCTCCGCCATACTTCAGTGCCTCAGCAGGGATTCCATCTGCATAGAATGGTTACAGCACAGAAGGAGGCGATTCAGCCCATCAAGCCCGTGCTGGCTCTCTGCAAGAGCACTTCAACTATTTCCACTCCCCCACCCTTTCCCCATAGCCGTGCAATTTTTTTCTTCAGGTACTTATCTAATTCCCTTTAGAAAGCCACAATTGAATCTGCCTCCCCCACCCTTTCAGGCAGTGCATTCCAGATATTAACCACTCGCTGCGTAAAAAGGTTGTTACTCATGTCGCCTTTGGTTCTTCTGCCAATCACCTGAAATCTGTATCCTCTGGTTCTTGACCTTTCCACAGTTTCTCTCTCTCTACTCTGTCCAGACCTCTCATGATTTTGAACACCTCTATCAAATCTCCTCTCAACTTTCTCTGGAGACCAACGCCAGCTTCTCCTAACTGAAGTCCCACATCCCTGGAACCGTTCTTGTAAATCTTTTCTGCACCTTCTCTAAGGCCTTCACATCCTTCGTAAAGTGCGATACCCAGAATTGGACACAATACTCCAGTTGAGGCCGTACCAGTGTTTTAGAAAGGTTCATCATAACTTCCTTGCTTTTGTACGTTATGCCTCTTTTATAAAGCCCAGGATTCCATATGATTTTTTAACCACTTTCTCAACCTGCCCTGCCACCTTCAACAATTAGTGCAGATATACCCCCAGGTCTCTCTGTTCCTGCACCCCCTTTAGAATTATATTGCCTCTCATTCTTCCTACCAAAATGTATCAATTCACACTTTTCTGTGTCAAATTTCATTTGCCACATGAAATCTTCCATTTTAATTTTGTTTATACTTTTTACGTTTTGTTTCCGATGAATTGTTCTGAGAAACTTCCACACAAGATTTTCCTGCGTGTAATGACTGTTCACCCTATTTTTCTCTTCTATTTTTGATTTGAATCATTTCTCCACTGATAAACAGTGAAACTGCTGTCTGTGTGGGTTGTGTTCCAGATGTCACAGATGTTGGGCAAATGTTGCCATGGAGTAATATCACTATGCTTTTACTGTAAGTCTGGCAGACATAACTTGTGTTGTTTTGATATGTAATGACTGACTGCAATTCGCCTACACAATTGAGAATAATAGATACCAGAGATTAAAAGCAGTAATCTCACCAATTCAACTTTAAAGGTGAAATTTGAGTGGGTACTGCTCTCATACAGCCAATGCACTGTGTGATGTGCCATTGAGCCATGTAGATCAAGAAACTCTCTACATTTAAGAATCATAAAATGGGTACAGCATAGAAGGAGGCCATTCGGCCTGTCGAGCCCGTGCCGGCTCTCTGCAACAGCACTCCAGCTAGTCTCATCCTTCCGTCCTTTCCCCGTAGCCCTGCAAATGTTTTTCCTTCTGGTACATATCCAATTCCCTTTTGAAAGCCACGATTCTATCTGGCTCCATCATCCTTTCAGGCAGGGCATTCCAGATCATAGCCACTCGCTGTGTAACAAGGTTTTTCCTCATGTCACCTTTGGATCATCTGCCAACCATCTTAACTCTGGGTCCTCTGGTTTTTGACCCTTCCGCCAATGTGAACAGTTTCTGTCTATCTATTTTGTCTAGAACTCTCATGATTTTGAACACCTCTACCAAATCTGCTCTCAACCTTCTCTGCTCTAAGGAGAGCAATCCCAGGGAACGGTAGCATAGTGGTAACATCACCAGACTAATGTAACATCATCCGGATGCATGGACAAATGATCCAGAGACATGAGTTCAAATTCCACTACAGCAGCTGGGAAATTTTAATTCAGTGAATTCAATAAATCTGGAATAAAAAGTTAGTATTAGTAACGATGGCCATGAACCTACCAGATTTCTGTAAAAGCCCATCTGGTTCACTAATGTCCTTCAGGGAAGGAAATCTGCTGTCCTTACCTGGTCTGGCCTAGATGTGACTCCAGACCCACAGCAATGTAGTTGACTTTTAACTGCCCCTGCAAGCCATTTATACACTACCGCTACAAAAAACAATAATAAGAATAGAACTGGACAGACCACCCGGCACCGGCTACGGACACGACAACGGCACACCCAGCCCAATCAACCCTGCAAAGTCCTTCCCACCAACATAGAAACATAGACATAGAAAATAGGTGCAGGAGCAGGCCATTCAGCCCTTCTAGCCTGCACTGCCATTCAATGAGTTCATGGCTGAACATGAAACTTCAGTACCCCCTTCCTGCTTTCTCGCCATAACCCTTGATCCCCCGAGTAGTAAGGACTTCATCTAACTCCCTTTTGAATATATTTAGTGAATTGGCCTCAACTACTCTCTGTGGTAGAGAATTCCACAGGTTCACCACTCTCTGGGTGAAGAAGTTTCTCCTCATCTTGGTCCTAAATGGCTTACCCCTTATCCTCAGACTGTGACCCCTGGTTCTGGACTTCCCCAACATTGGGAACATTCTTCCTGCATCTAACCTGTCTAAACCCGTCAGAATTTTAAACGTTTCCATGAGGTCCCCTCTCATTCTTCTGAACTCCAGTGAATACAAGCCCAGTTGATCCAGTCTTTCTTGATAAGTCAGTCCCGCCATCCCGGGAATCAGTCTGGTGAATCTTCGCTGCACTCCCTCAATAGCAAGAATGTCCTTCCTCAAGTTAGGAGACCAAAACTGTACACAATACTCCAGGTGTGGCCTCACCAAGGCCCTGTACAACTGTAGCAACACCTCCCTGCCACTGTATTCAAATCCCCTCGCTATGAAGGCCAACATGCCATTTGCTTTCTTAACCGCCTGCTGTACCTGCATGCTAACCTTCAATGACTGATGTACCATGACACCCAGGTCTCGTTGCACCTTCCCTTTTCCTAATCTGTCACCATTCAGATAATAGTCTGTCTCTCTGTTTTTACCACCAAAGTGGATAACCTCACATTTATCCACATTATACTTCATCTGGCATGCATTTGCCCACTCACCTAACCTATCCAAGTCACTCTGCAGCCTAATAGCATCCTCCTTGCAGCTCACACTGCCACCCAACTTAGTGTCATCCGCAAATTTGGAGATACTGCATTTAATCCCCTCGTCTAAATCATTAATGTACAATGTAAACAGCTGGGGCCCCAGCACAGAACCTTGCGGCACCCCACTAGTCACTGCCTGCCATTCTGAAAAGTACCCGTTTACTCCTACTCTTTGCTTCCTGTCTGACAACCAGTTCTCAATCCACGTCAGCACACTACCCCCAATCCCATGTGCTTTAACTTTGCACATTAATCTCTTGTGTGGGACCTTGTCGAAAGCCTTCTGAAAGTCCAAATATACCACATCAACTGGTTCTCCTTTGTCCGCTTTACTGGAAACATCCTCAAAAAATTCCAGAAGATTTGTCAAGCATGATTTCCCTTTCACAAATCCATGCTGACTTGGACCTATCATGTCACCATTTTCCAGATGCACTGCTATGACATCCTTAATAATAATCCTTAATAACATCTGGGAACTTGTGTCAAAATTGCGAGAGCTGTCCCACAAACTAGTCAAGAAACATAATCCTACCTTTCAGCCGATGTCCCAGACTCTTGCATCACCATCCCTGGGTCTGTCTGTCCTGCCGGTGATCCAGTGGTGGCGACACAATGGTATACGAGAGGAAATGGCCTTCAGAGTCCTCAACATTGACTCCAGACCTCATGAAATCTCATGGCTTCAGGTCAAGCATGGGCAAGGAAACCTCCTGCTGATTACCGCCCTCCATCAGCTGATGAATCAGTACTCCTCCATGTTGAACACCATTTGGAAGAAACACTGAGAGTAACAGGGGCACAGATGGGGGACTTCAAAGTTCATCGTCAAGAGTGGCTCAATAGCACCACTGCTGGCTGAGTCCTGAAGGATATAGCTGCCAGACTGGGCCTGCAGCAGGTGGTGGAAGAATCAACATGAGGGGAAAAACCAACTTGACATTGTCCTCACCAATCTACCTGTCACAGATGCATCTGTCCATGACAGCATTGGTAGCAGTGACCACTGTGCAGTCATTGTGGAGACGAAGTCCCGTCTTCACACACAGGACATCATCCATCGTGTTGTGTGGCACTACTACCGTGCAAAATGGGATAGAACAGATCTAGCAGCTCAAAACTGGGCACCCATGAGGCACTGTGGGCCATCAGCAGCAGAATTGTATTCCACAGTAATCTGTTTAACCTCATGGCCCGGCATATCCCTCGCTCTACCGTTACCATCAAGCCTGGGAATCTGAAGAATGTCGACGACCATGCCAGGAGCAGCATCAGGCATAGCTGAAAATGAAGTGCCAACCTGGGGAAGCTGCAACACAGGACTGCATTCATGCTAAAAAGCAGTAGCAGCATGCTTTAGACAAGGCTAAGCGGTCCCACAACTAACGGATCAGATTAAAGCTCTGCAGTCCTGCGACATGCAGTCGTGAATGGTGGTGGACCATTAAACAATTACCCGGAGGAGGAGGCTCCATGAATATCCCCATCCTCAATGATGGTGGAGCTCAGCACGTGAGTGCAAAAGAAAAGCCAGAAGTGCCGAACCCGAGTAGGTGATCCATATTGGCCTCCTCCTGAGGTCCCCACCATCACAGAAGTCACTCTTCAATTTGATTCACTCCATGTGATATCAAGAACGGCTGAACGCACTGGATACAGCAAAGGTGATGGGTCCCGACAACATCCTGGCTTTTGTGCTGAAGACTTGTGCTCCAGAACTAGCTGCGCTTCTAGCCAAGCTGTTCCTGTACAGCTACAACACTGGCATCTATCCGACAATGTGGAAAACTGCCCAGGTATGTCCTGTCCACAAAGCAGGACAAATCCGATCTGGCCAATTAACGCATCATCAGTCTACTCTCAATCATCAGCAAAGTGATAGAAGGTGTCATCGACAGTGCTATCAAGTGACACTTACTCACCAATAACCTACTCATTGATGCCTAGTTTGGATTCCGCCAGGACCACTTGGCTCCAGACCTCTTTACAGCCTTGGTCCAAACATGGACAAAAGAGCTAACTTCCAGAGGTGAAGTGAGAGTGACAGCCCTCTACATCAAGGCAGTATTTGACTGAGTGTGGCACCAAGGAACCCTAGTGAAACTGAAGTCAATGAGAATCGGGGGGGCGGGGGTGAAACTCTCCACTGGCTGGAGTCATACCTAGCACAAAGGAAGATGGTTGTGGTGGTTGGAGGTCAATCATCACAGCCCCAGGACATTGCTGCAGGAGTTCCTCAGGGCAGTGTCCTAGGCCCAATCATCTTCAGTTGCTTCATCAATAACCTACCTTCCATCATAAGTTCAGAAGTGGGGATGTTCGTTGATGACTGCACAGTGTTCAGTTCCATCTGCAACTCCTCAGATAATGAAGCAGACCATGCCCACATACAGAAAGACCTGGACGACATAGAAACATAGAAAATAGGTGCAGGAGTAGGCCATTTGGCCCTTAGAGCCTGCACCACCATTCAATATGATCATGGCTGATCATGCAACTTCAGTACCCCATTCCTGCTTTCTCTCCATACCCCTTGATCCCTTCAGCCGTAACGGCCACATCTAACTCCCTTTTGAATATTTCTAACAAACTGGCCTCAACAACTTTCTGTGGTAGAAAATTCCACAGAATTTTCTGAGTGAAGACGTTTCTCCTCATCTCAGTCCTAAATGGCTTACCCCTTAAACTTAGACTGTGACCCCTGGTTCTGGACTTCCCCAACATTGGGAACATTCTTCCTGCATTTAACCTGTCCAATCTGTAGGGGTTTTTCCTTCTACAGTTGCTTGTGACCGGGTGCAACCTTCAGACTATGGTGATTTGAGTTGCTATCATCAGTGGACCCCTTTTCTGCTTATACCCAATTGCAGCTTAGTGATAGGTTTGATACCACCAATAGGTTTAAGAATGCTTATATCCAATTACAGCTTAGCGATATGTTTGATACCACCAATATGTCTGAGGCTGCTTATACCCAATTACAGCTTAGTGATATGTTTGATACCACCAATAGGTCTGAGGCTGCTTATACCCAATCACAACCTTGATGTTTTGAGGCATTCTGCACCCCTATCTGGTTCTGACCTCAGAATTTAGGTGGATAATGAGCTTCCCACAATAAAACACTCAGAGATGCAAAAGACAAGAAATGTTCCTGGAAAAGTCAGCTAAGTCCTACTTTATTAAAACCCAGGTGAACGTTTAAACAAGGTTAAGTTGCTAAAGACAACACAAAACTAATACACACATAATAAAATTGGTGCGAGCCCCCAAAGTGTGGACGAAGTGAAATACAAGGTCGACGCACTGGCTTGTTGAACCACTTTGAACTAAGAAAAATAAAAGGTTTATGGGAGGAACGGACACAACGAAATTCTACACAAGTTTAAAATCCTTATACCCACTCTATCACCCACCCCCTCCTTTACACCGAACTAGCCTAAGCTGACAGTTGGGAGAAGACTCCAGGGTGATACTCACAGTTTCCTTCCCAGCCTGCCTTTCTTCCTGCGGCTTGCCTCGGCCAAAGTTCGATTAAAAGGGTGTATGGGATGATCCCATGCTCTGTTTCCTTGTTACCGGGTGCCTTTTTTTTTGTAGCACTGGATTTTCGACCCTTACAAATCCCATCAGAATTTGATGTTTCTATGAGGTCCCCTCTCTTTTTCTTCTAAATTGCACTTAATATAAGCTAAGTTGATCCAGGCTTTCTTCATATGTCAGTCCTGCCATCCCGGGAATCAGTCTGGTGAACCTTCATTCCACTCCCTCAATAGCAAGAATGTCCTTCCTCAGATTAGGAGACCAAAACTGTACACAATATTCAAGGTGTGGCCTCACCAAGGCCCTGTACAACTGCAGTAAGACCTCCCTGCTCCTATACTCAAATCCTCTCGCTATGAAGGCCAACATGCCATTTGCTGCCTTCAACGCCTGCTGTACCTACATGCCAACTTTCAATGACTGATGTACCATGACATCCAGGTCTCGTTGCACCTCCCCTTTTCCTAATCTGTCACCATTCAGATAATATTCTGCCTTCGTGTTTTTGCCCCCAAAATGGATAACCTCACACTTATCCACATTATACTGCATCTGTCATGCATTTGCCCACTCACCTAACCTGTCCAAGTCACCCTGCAGCCTCTTAGCATCCTCCTCACAACTCACACTGCCACCGAGCTTAGTGTCATCTGCAAACTTGGAGATATTACATTCAATTCCTTCATATAAATCATTAATGTATATTGTAAATAGCTGGGGTCCCAGCACTGAACCTTTCAGTACCCCACTAGTCACTGCCTTCCACACTGAAAAGGACCCATTTATTCCTACTCTTTGCTTCCTGTCTGCCAACCAATTCTCTATCCACATCAAAACATTACTTTAATTTTGCACACTAATCTCTTGCGTGGGACCTGTTCAAAAGCCTTTTGAAAGTCCAAATACTCTACATCCACTAGTTCTCCCTTGTCCATTCTACTAGTTACATCCTCAAAAAATTCAAGATTTGTCAAGCATGATTTCCCTTTCATAAATCCATGCTGACTTGGACTGATCCTGTCACTGCTTTCCAAATTCGTTGCTATTACATCTTTAATAATTGATTCCAACATTTTCCCCACTACTGATGTCGGGCTCAGTGGTCTATAATTCCCTGTTTTCTCTCTCCCTCCTTTTTTTAAAGTGGTGTTACATTAGCTACCCTCCAATCCATAGGAACTGATCCAGAGTCGATAGAATGTTGGAAAATGACTACCAATGCATCTGCTATTTCTAGGGCCATTTCCTTAAGTACTCTGGGATGCAGACTATCAGGCCCTGGGGATTTATAGGCCTTCAATCCCATCAATTTCCCTAACACAATTTCCTGACTAATAAGGATTTCCTTCAGTTCCTCCTTCTCGCTAGAACCTTAGTCCCCTAGTATTTCCAGAAGGTTATTTGTGTCTTCCTTTGTGAAGACAGAACCAACATATTTGTTCAATTGGTCTGCCATTTCTTTGTTCCCCATTATAAATTCACCTAATTCTGACTGCAAGGGACCTACATTTGTCTTCACTAATCTTTTCTCTTCACATATCTATAGAAGCTTTTGAAATCAGTTTTTATGTTCCCTGCAAGCTTACACTCATACTCTATTTTCCCCTTCCTAATTAAGCCCTTTGTCTTCCTCTGCTGAATTCTAAATTTCTCGCAATCCTCAGGCTTGCTACTTTTTCTGGCCAATTTATATGCCTCATCCTTGGATTTAACACTATCCCTAATTTCCCTTGTTCACCATGGTTGAGCCACCTTCCCATTTTATTTTTACGCCAGACAGGGATGTACAATTGTTGAAGTTCATCCATGTGATCTTTAAATGTCTGCCATTGCCTATCCACCATCAACCCTTTAATTATCATTCGCCAGTTTATTCCAGGTAGTTCACGTCTCATACCATCGAAGTTACCTTTTGTGATATATTCACAGAGCACAGCACACAACAGCTTTCTAACATGGCAGGCAGCTCTCGGAAGTCTCTGGAAGCTCCTGCTTATGTTTAATTATTAACTCTGCACTTGCAGTACACAATACGTCCACATCCACAGTGTGGCGCTACAAATATTACAAGCATACAGACATCACACTTCTCCCTCCTTAATGAAGAAGTTATTATAACAACATCATACATAACTTGCATGTTTATACATTACACAGGATATAGCCTTATTTTTTCCATATTTATAAATTTAATTTAACCACTTGTTTTCTGTTTTGAAGAGGATACCTTTGCTCTCGAACAGAACCTTCCAAACATGGTGTCGAATTTAAACTCATTCGAGGCTCATCCTGAGGAACGTTTTCCTCCACGGAATTTCCTTGATTTTCATTTGAACTCACTATAACTTCAGACTGTTTGTTTTCCTGACTCGGAATCAGACTTACATTCTGATTTTCTCTTGGATTTGTTTCCAGTACATGAGATGTAGGATTTGCTACTGGTGTATCAAAACTATCTGATGAGTCAGAAATAATTGAATCATTCCCACCATCCACTCCTTCCATGTCTGTAGGTAAAATATGATCAATATGAACAAATCTAACCTCTCCATTATCAAACATCTTGACCAAATATGTGCGAGGACCACATATCTTCACCACTTTTCCTAGTAACCACTTTAACCATTTATGGTGATGGTTCTTCACTCTCACCTTCTGGTTTAATTTCACACTTCTCTCTTTTACTCTACCTCTATCATGATTCTCTTTCTGTCTTAATTCTGTCTCTTCTACAGACTGTGCCAAATTTGGCTTTAACAACGAGAATCTGGTTCATGGCTGTCGTTTGAGAAACAACTCTGCTGGTGTTGTACCAGTAGTTGTGAGAGAAGTATTACGATATGTAATAAGAAAATTAGCCAATTTGTGATTCAATGACTACTTTCGTTTCTTTGGATTTGGATTTAACATTTGTTTTATGAGGGCACGTTTTACAATTTGTACAGTGCGCTCTGCTGCACCATTCGAAGCAGGATGGTATGGTGGATCTTGGTATGTTTCACACCATTTTTACTTTTGAACTGTGCAAATTCTTCTGAATGGAATTGTGGTAGATTATCCGAAACAATTTCTTCTGGGAGCCCAAATGAAGAAAATAAACTTCACAAAATATCAAATGTTTTACTTGTTGTTATTTTCCACATTGGAAACACCTCAACCCACTTTGAATGGCTATCAATCACAATGAACAATTGTTGTCCTTCTAACTCAGCAAAATTAATATGTAGCCTTTGCCACAACCTGGGAGACCATTTCCATGGTTGTAATGGTACTGATGGTGTTTGCTTGCTTACTGATTGACATGTCATACACTGACTCACGATGTACTCTATATCTTTATCAAGACCTGGCCACCATAAATAACTGCATACAAAACTCTTGGTCAAGCACATTCTCAGGTGCTGGTCATGGAGGTCTCCTAATAATTTGGACCTGAATTTATTTGGTATAACCAATCTTGCACCCCACATGATACAATCTTTATCAACTGATAATTCATTCCTATGAATGAAGAATGGATGAATATCTTTGTCTGTTACATGGTTTGGCCATCCATTTGCAATATAATCATACACCTTTGACATCACTAGGTCACATTTGGTTGCTCTACCAATCTCTTCAGCTGTGACTGGCAATTCTTCAATGTATGAAAAATAAAACACTTCTTCGCTATCGATGGGGACTTGTGATGGGGAAGGCAATCTAGACATTGCATCAGCATTACTGTGATCAGTTGATCGTCTGTATTCAATATCATATGTATATGCTGACAAAATCAAAGCCCATCTCTGCATTCAGGCTGCAGCTAATGTTGGAACTGGGGACTTTGGATGGGAGATTGCTGTTAGGGGCTTATGGTCCGTAACAATGGTAAACTTACGACCATACAAGTATTTGTGGAACTTCTTGACCCCAAAAATTAATGCCAAAGATTCCCTTTCGATTTGCGCATAATTACTCTCACTGGCATTGAGAGTGCGTGGAGCAAAAGCAATTGGTCTCTCCTCCCCACTACTTGATACATGAGAGATTAATGCCCCAACTCCCTATGGAGAGGCATCACATGCAAGCTTAATCTCCTTAGATATATCATAGTGAACTAACATGGTGCTCGCTACCAATTTGCTTTTACACTCCTTGAATGCTGTATCGCATTCTTTTGACCACTTCCAATGGACCTGTTTTTTCAATAGTTCATTCAGTGGATGTAATACTGTAGCCAAATTTGGTAGGAACTTCCCATAATAGTTCAAAAGACCCAAGAATGAACGAAGTTCAGTGACATTCCTGGGAGTGGGTGCATTTCTAATTGCATCCAGTTTTCCCATGGTTGGATGTAAACCATCTTTGTCTACTCTGTACCCTAAGTACTCCACTGAGTCTTGAAATAACTCACATTTACGAGCAGACACTTGTACTCTGTGCTTCTCTAGCCGTTTGAGGACTCCATTCAATATGTTATGAATTTGCCTATTTGGTGCTGAAATTAGTATGTCATCCAAATAACATACTGCCCCTTCAATAGCTTGCAAAATCTGGTTCATTACCCCTTGGAATATGGCAGGGGCAGAAGACACTCCAAACGGTAGCCTATTAAATTGATATCGGCCTAGATGAGTTTTTATAGTCAAACATGACTTGGACTCCTCATCTAGTTCAAGCTGTAAGTAGGTATTCATAAGATCCAGTTTTGAGAAGATCTGACCACCTGTCAGTGTTGTGAACAAATCTTTTATATTCGGCAATGTATTGGGGACATTACCCTCTAGAACCCGGTTTGCGGTTACTTTATAATCACCACACAATCGTACCTTACCATCGGACTTGGGTACAACAACAATGGGTGTAGCCCAATTACATCGATCTATCTTAGAAATAATGTTCTCAGTCTCTAGTCTTTTGAGTTCTTTCTCAACTTTTTCCTTGAGTGCATATGCTACGGAATGTGGCTTGCAGTAAACCGATCTAGCGTCCTTCTGTACCCTGACACTCGCCTTGAAGCCTTGGATCGGTCTCCCCGTTTTGCAGAACACCTTCGGATACATCTTGATAACATCATCTGTTGATGCAAATTTCGCTTCCACACGGAAAATCTCACTCCAATCCAGCTTCAGTGATCTCAACCAATTTCTTCTTGGTAAGGCAGGCTTGTCCCCTTTCACTACTATTAGAGGCAAGTTCTGAAATTGATCCTTGTATTTCACTAGTACGGTGATACGACCTACCACAGGAATGTTCTCTCCCAAGTAGCCTCGCAGCTCCATTTTGGATTTCTCCAATAGGAAATCACGCAATTTGTCGAGGTATAGTGACTCCAGTACTACACTCACGGATGCACCCATGTCGTGTTCCATTGGTATCTTGAATCCCGCAACATCTATGTGGATTTTGATACTTTTCGAATCTCTGTCCATTAACCTTGTGCTCCTGATGACGTGTAACTCTAACATCTCCGCATCCTGTTGTTGTTCTTCCATGTTATGTAGTTTCTGGGGATTTCTACTCATAGCTTTGAACGCTGGACTCATAGCTTTGAAAGCTGGTTTACCCTTCAGTCGGCATGCCTTCGCAAGATGCCCAGTCTTTCTGCAGAAGAAACATTCTGCCTACACGTATGGATAACTTTGAGCAATGTGTTGTCCTAGGCACCTACAGCATGACTTTGGTGCTCTGTTACAATTTCCAGTTTCTGAGACTTTGGGCCCCCACCGCCTTTTACTTTGAACCTGCAGGCGATTCACCTCGGTTGACTGACGACCGTAATTATTATGAAATTCTCGGGAATATTGATCGGCCATGCCTATCGACCTCGCTGTCTGACAAGCAATCTCAAAAGTCAAGTCATCCGTCGTCAATAACTTTCTTCTGATCACATAATTTTTCACCCCACAAACAAAACGATCCCGCAATGCTCAGTTTTTAAAGTTTCTGAAATTACAGTGAACAGATAGCTTTTTTAATGCTACAATGTAATCACTGATACTTTCATAAGTCTTTTGATTCTGAATCCCGAAACGATAGCTTTCAGCAATTTCTAACAGTTTGGGGTTGCAGTGCTGCCCCAGCTTCATTAAAATCTCTAAGTGTTGTGTCCTTTGGCTCGTCAGGCACAAGCAGATTTACCAGCGTTTCATACAATTCAGGTCCAGCTGCAGATAAGAAGATAGCTCGCTTCCGTTCCAACACAGCCCTGTTCTGATCTGCATTCTCTGGAACTTCAATCATGCTATTTGCAGTGAAATACATTTCTAGCCGGGTCACATACGCCTTAAACCTTTCCTGGTCGTGTTTATATTCACCTAAGTGTCCCATTACTGCTACGGATGCCGCCATTTTAAACTCTGCAGTAACTAGTGTGCTCGTTTTTTACCTCGGATTTTGTAGCTTTTTCCATTCGATGCTGGTGAGTACTTTTAAGTACTGCCAGCTTTTCTGGTACCTACACTTTATCAATTTTTATCCCATTCAGTATCTCAACTACCTCCTCTTTCACTATGACTTTGGCAGCATCTGCTTCCTTCGTAAAAATAGATGCAAAGTACTCATTTTGTACCTCAGCCATGCCCTCTGTCTCCATGCGTGAGTCTCATTTTTGGTCCCTAATTGCCCCACCCCTCCTCTTACTATCCATTTATTATTTATATGCCCATAGAAAACTTTTGGATTCACTTTTATGTTAGCTGCCAATCTATTCTCATATTCTCTCTTTGCCCCTCTTATTTCCTTTATCGTTTCCCCTCTGAACTTTCTATATTCAGCCTGGTTGTCATTTATATTCTCAACCTGCTATCTGTCATAAGCCCCCTTTTTCTGCTTCATCTTACTCTCTATGGGGCTGAAATTGATGGTCTTACCGCCCACTGCTGCCGACTGCTGCCCACTGCCGCCAACATTCCTCCTCGAGTTGCGCCCAGTGCCAGTTTCGATTTTGTGTGGAGTGTGGAGAACCGCCAGGAACCGCCCGCTTACGTCAGCGGACGGCCAAGTGGCGCAACTGGCCTCCCGTCAGATTGATGTGGGCGGGAGTCAACGCCAGAAAGGGGGTAGACCGCTGTGAGGAGGCTGGTCTATCCCCGGCGGTGAATATGACGAGCTGAAAAGAAAGGTTAGAAAACAATTTTTAAAACATTTCTTTACAGCGACTTACCTTGATGGGGTCCCTGGAGGTCTTCTGATGTTTTTTTTTTAATGCTTTTTATTTGCAGCTCTTCGACCTTCCGTGGGCCTGACTCCATCCTCAGCGGCACTTGGGCGGCAAGCACCTTTGCCACCGAGAATGAGAGCTCCCGGCCTCTGGCCGCCCTTTCAGGGACCTTTTTGCCGAAAACCCCGCCCAGAGTACTGTCGGGTATCTCGGCGGCCATCGGCGGTCCTTTGGGCGGCACTTGGGCAGCCCTTGCCCTTCACCAATTTCGGCCTCTGTCTTTTTTCAACCAGGGAGCTACGCTTTGGTTGCCCTACCTTTCCCCTACATGGGAATGTACTTCGGCTGTACCCAAACCATCTCCTCTTTAAAGGCAACCCATTGTTTAATTACAGTTTTGCCTGCCAAACTTTGATTCTAATTTACCCAGGCCAGCTCCATTCTCAACCCACTGAAATTGGCCTTCCTCCAGTTATGTATTTTTATGTTAGATTGCTCCTTATCCTTTTTCATAGCTAATCTAAACCTTATGATACTATGGCCACTGTTCCCTAAATGTTCCCCTACTGATACTAGCACCACTTGACCCACCTTATTCCCAGAACCAGATCCAGCAATGCCTCCTTCCTCGTTGGACCAGAAATGTACTGATTAAGAAAGTTCTCTGAACACACTTCAGAAATTCTTCCCTCTCTCTGCCCTTTATACTATTACTATCCCAGTCTATGTTAGGATAGTTGAAGTCTCGCATTATCACAAATCTGTAGTTCTTGCACCTCTCTGTAATTTCCCAGCAAATTTGCTTCTCTATATCCACCCCACAAGTAGGTGACCTATAAATTCTTCCCTTGACTCCTCCAGAACATCCTCCCTCTCCAGCACTGTAATATTCTCCTTAATCAATAATGCCACCGCACCTCCTTCTCTATCTTTCCTGAACACCTTAGGGGCTAAATTGCACCATTTTCTAGCCCCATTAGTGCCTCTGGGGCAAGACAGCTTTCGCCCGGGAAGGGGGGTGCTACTGCCGCCCAGAAAATTGCCTGGAAGTTTGTGGAGGTGCTGCCATGGTAGCACCGAGCCCAGCGGTTAGCGCCCCGGGCAGCCGTTCAACCGGCAATGATGTCATCACCGTGCGTGGTGACACATCACCATCCCACGGGGGAAATTGCCCCGCAGGCTGCGAGGCAGTCACAAGCGGATGTCAGTATCAGCTTCGTGGATCGCTCTTTAAAAGGAAGGCACCAGGGCTCTCTCCTCCTTCGCCCGCTGCTCCGAATTCCTATTCTCCCCAAATTCCCAACTATAGCATTCAGTTTAGCTGCACTCTGCTTAATCCCTCTTTTGTGCTGCGTTAACTGATCACCTAGCTAATAACTATCAACTGAGCCCTGGTGGAACATGTTTATACGTGAATATCAGGTGACAAGTTCAACGATCAAATAGTCTCCCAATTCTCACTGTGCAAAAAAATGTCCACTTGAGGTACAGTCCAGAAGGCTATTGGTACATATGGAAGAATCACTGCTTGTGGGAGAGGAGAGGCAAGGGGAGAAAGTTGAAAAAACTCTTGAGAGGAGATTCTAGTTTTCGCACTAATTCCATCCACCCATTATTTACTATATTTTACCAAATTATTCCATTTGCGTGGAATCATTGTGCATGTTGGCAGCTACTTGGAGTCATTACGTCAGACCTATCAATTATAGAGTCAGCTGGGCAGGTGAATGCTCGTACCTGGAACCAATGAAGTTCAGCCATTTGATAATTGTAATGTCATC
This sequence comes from Pristiophorus japonicus, assembly GCF_044704955.1. Lineage (NCBI taxonomy): Eukaryota > Metazoa > Chordata > Chondrichthyes > Pristiophoridae > Pristiophorus > Pristiophorus japonicus. The sequence goes on from NC_091992.1 coordinate 101,968,011, forward strand.
ACTCAAGATATTGATTAAGAATCCATTTGCATTACTGGGAAATAACACTGTCAGTGCATATTTTCATTAAAATTCTAATAGGTCTCCTACAGCTTTGCGAATAGTGAGTTGAAGGATGTTGTTTTGTAATGTGAACTTCCTAACTAATGACAGCATCCATCCTACTCCACCAGAGCCAGACAACCAACCCCTAACCCACCACCATCCAACCACACACACACACACACACAAGAGGGTTTCTCACTCTCTCTGTTTCCCCTCGATGCACTGTCAGAGGTGCCATCTTGTTAGAAATAGTCAAATTTAAGGCTATCTCTGGTCACTTTAATAATCTGGATTGACTGTAAGCCAATCTTGTGGGCATATTGTTTTTAATCAGAGTTTAAGATGGAATATAACACATTAGTTATACAACAAGAACGTACGACCGTAACAGGTAGTTGATACCGATTCGATCGGACAAACGGCTGGCATATGTGACCAGTTCTCTGGCTTGCAGTCTCTTTCTCTTTGTCTAGTTTCTTTCAGTAAAGCATGGGATCACTCGAAGAGTGTTCGACCAGCCCAACTTCTGTTTCGCTCTCCCCTCACACTATTTGTGAGGTCAGCCTTGAGGATGCTTACCTTTAGTTTCTTTTTAGGGGTGGGCCTGACAGAGGATATTGACAAGACCTTTTGACCTATAGAGGTTTACCTTAAAACTTAATATCCAATAAGGTTTCTAGTTGTTTGTCTCGATTCTTGTGTCAAGAACCTACCCTAAAGATTTTGGCCACATGTCTTTCATTGTTTTCACTACCCAGGGTTTGTTCTTTGAAATTTGTATCATATCTATTTTGTCCATATCCTGCCTTTGATGCCATGGGGCCCAAGCCAGAAATCTGTTTGCTTCAGAGTATTATCTCCTTTATGATGTAGCAAATGTTTACGTTAACTCTCAACTTCTATCCATTCTAAGACTTTCTATAACAAATTGTCTTAAAGATGCATAAAGTTGAAGTCTTAACTTGAAAACAACAGATAATGGTTGTCATAGTGCAAAATGCTATAACATCTCAGCAGGGTACCAAAACATTAGTATTTCTAAGCATCCAATACCATTCTGAGAAGACATTTCCTCTCCAGTTCAAAACAATGATTTAAAGACAGTATCTTTCATGTCAGTTTTGAACCCCTGATTTCTAACATATTCCCCTCCTTGAGAGAGAGAAAATTCTTTCAATCTCTCATTTTCTGTTTCGTATCCATCGTGCCATCTCTAAATTTCGATAATGGAGACTCAGAAATGAAGATTTTTCTCCTTCTTGCAGTCCATTCCTTTGAGGGGAAGGAGCAACCTCTTCCCCCTTTCTCAAATTCAATTCACTGTTCCGGTGTTCCAATTCTGTCCCGCCTGGGGTATCCTATGCTTCTTGTATCTTTCCTGATCGTACCCCACTTGGGGTCTCCTCTACATCACTTCAGATCTTCTCTTTCGGTGTGTTAAGTTAATTACATTATTTTACTGCTGGTTAATCATAGACATTTGTTTCTGCATAAAAGTCTTGCTACACAGGGTACATATATTAAATAAACTGTCATTATAATTTGGAAAACTACCAGAGCATATGTAATAATTCAAAACCTAAGGATATGCTGATATATTAAGCCCAATATCCCACCAGTGTGAATATTGTACAAATTATGCCACATAATTGTGTTGCTTATACATAATGATCTCATTTACTATCAGTTTCACTTGAGCATAGGTTTTGAGACAGGTTCTGTTAGACGCGTAAAACATGGTACAGAAGGCACCACCAAAACCCTTATACTGGATTCGTACTGACTTTTCCTATCCTGATACCTAGAAAACACAATTACAGTTAAAGTTATAATTCAGGCCTAGATTTTACACTTTTTTTGCATGCATAACGCCCACTTAACGTCCATTTTACCGCTGAAATGAAGTATAGCGCCCATTTAGCCACAAAATGGAAACAGACGCCCATTTTTCAGACACTTATCGCCGAGCGTTACTTTCCCCATGTACGTAACACCGGGAAAAAATAATACCGCCCGCCCACTTTTCTTGGGCGGAATCATCAGAATGGGTAAAACCAATGGCCATAATATCGCCCAGGGTTACTTTCCACACATAATTAACACCGAGAATCAATAATACCGCCCGCCCACTTTTTTTTGTCATGAAGATCACATTTGCCAAAACTAATGCCCAGGAGATCGCCCAGCATCACTTCCACCACCTTGCACACATCTCGCCCACAATATCGCTCGCCCAAAACACCGCTCAGAAAAAGTGGAATTGTTCTGAATGAATCACAGCGTGTGGGCGCCATTTTTAAAATCACAGGTCGCTTCATTCAAAAGGCTGCTTGGTTGACTTTGGCATTTTTCTCAGGTGAAGTGACCATCCCAAGAGACATATTTTCAGACTTTGGACGATTGGTGTTTACTGTAGATGTATTTTAATGTGGAAATTATTGCTTCTGATCAATCGCTATTACACTTTCATTGGAATGGGGCCAGCCATTTCTCAGCCTGCATCGATTAATATGCAGATGCTGCAGAGTGCAAATGGCACAATGTCTAATGCACATCATTGTGTGCCCAAATTAAGACGTGCCTGAATGAGGAGGAGGTCCAGACCATACACACCCCGCACTTACAGAGAGAAGAGGTCTGACCTTGACTTGTCCAAGCACACCTGCCTTCGAAGACTGCGCTTCCACAAGGTGGTTATCAATAAAATATCGAGCTCATCAGGCCAGATATGCAGCCTGCCATCAGGACATCAGTATTGGTCGAGGTAAAGATCACCGCGGCACTGTCTTTCTACGCATCCAGTTCCTTTCGGGCCTCTGCGTTCGAGATTTCCCCTCTGCCTCACCATGCCACACATCGCTGCATTAGACAGGTCATGGAGGCCCTGTACGCACTTAGGATGGACTTTATCAGCTTCCCCATGACCACGGAGGCTCAAACTGACAGGACTGGAGCATTCTACCGCATTGCTAAGCTCCCCAGGGTGCAGGAAGCAATACAGTGCACCCACATCGCCACGCGGGGACCCAGAGCTTTTTCATAACAGAAAAGGATTTCACTCCCTGAAGGTCCAACTAGTTGTCGACCACAGCCAGATAATAATGGCAGTGAATGCCAAATGTCCGGGCAGCTTCAATGAGACTCACATCCTGCGTGAGAGCGCTATCTCTGACATGCTTAAGGGTCAGCCACAAGGACAATGCTGGACACTTGGTGACAACCGATACGGCCTAGCCACCTGGCTGATGACTCTCCTGCGTGACAAACACACCGAGGCCGAGAAGTGGTACAACCAGAGCCGCAGAGACGCACGCAATGTGGTCCAGAAAACAATAACTGTGCTTAAGCAGTGCTTTAGATGCCTGGAGCACTCAGGAGGGGAGCTACAATACAACCCTGAGCAAGTAGCTAAATTTGTGGTCGTGTGCTCCATGGCTATCAGGAGGGGACAAGAATTGCCAGAAGGGACTGATAGTCCACCTCAGGATAGAGAGAGGAAGAGGAGGACAAGGGGCTGGACACTGACCTAGGGCCAGACAATCAGGCTGGCTATGCAACTATGCCCACGCCCCCCCATCCAGACTGCAGGAAAGGTGGCTATATAGCTGCAAGACTTTTACGTCAGGAGCTCATAACTGAATGATTTGCCTGAAAGAACGTTGCTGTGAGTGACAACGCTGACACGCTGCTGTGTATGTGCAGCTCAGACATCAATGGTGGGCATCACCTTGGTGCCAGTTAAAGTTTATGTTGATTGAAGTTAAGTTTTATTTAACCCTTTCATGTTAAGGAATCATCAATGTGTAACGGTCCAGCTATCCACAATGCGCAACAAGGCTATGTTGAATAAAAAACATTTTATACGACCATTGGTCTGAAATCATAAGTATCACGGGCAAAAATACCCCACCCCCACCCCACGTTTTCGACCATTGACATTAATCAAATGGTCAACATATCCAGCAACACAGAATACAAAGGCAAAGCAGGAAGGTGGCTCCCTCCCCCCATACATTACAACAAATTGCATGCACCCAGATGGAGATATAACACAGCCATTACCTGCGGACATGCACCTCACTTTCCTTTCCCCCCCCCCCCCCACCTCTACTCCTTCCCCTCCTAGCTCCACGCCGCCTGGCCGAAGAGCTCCTCAGGCGGTGTCTCATTGGGGGTGGGATGAAGGCAGAGGCGATGGTTGCATGGGTACGGGGAGCGGGGGGTGCCGAGGTAGGAATATTCTCGAATCCAAAAGCAGGATCTTGGTCCTGCCTCTCATCTGTCGTTGGCAGTGGTGGTGCGGAACCTAGGGCTGGAGTGCCTCGCTCCGAGACCACTGGGAGGCCTGTGCTAGCAGTGTTCCTGGCTATTGACTCCAGAGCCTCCGCTATCTGCGGAACTTACTCCGTCATGGTGGCCAGCTGTCGGGATATGCCTCCCAATGCATCGAGGATCTGGTCACCAATGTCTACAGTCCTCCTGGACAACTGTACCATCTTTCCGCTCTCATGTGGCGCTCGTGAACCAGACCTGCCGCGTCCACGAAACCTCCGCGGGTTCGGCGCCATCCTGGGGACAAATGGGGTGCCCTGTGGTGAAGTGCTTGGGCCCGGTACCTCCAGAGTGGAGGCGGGAATGGCTGGAGGAGCACTAGATGGCCTTGGGGTGGAACGGCTTCTGGAGCGTGGCGATGCAGGTTCCTCGAAGTCCGCGATCTCATCTGTAGAGAACAGACCCAGCGGATTGACGGGCGAGAATCGGAGCTCCTCAGCAGCAGATGTAGGATCGTCCGCCGAGTCCGGCCCCGCACCCCTACCTTCTGGCCTCTGTGGTCTTGCCTGGGGCTGCGCTGCTGGCTGAGCTGCAAAACACAAATGAGGTTATTAGTTGAGAAGGGGGTGTTAGGGTCACAAGGTGATTCCAGCGCTACACACAGCATATGCATACAAAAGCACCACCACTATCAAAATCATCACAGACATCATATTTCATGACCATCAACACATTCTGCATTACAATAATTTTCATTAAGCCAGCATTTTTATCGGACAATTTTAGTAATCATCTGGCATATATAATTGTTTGGATATGAGTGGGTGTGGCACCTATTGACTTTACATCACGCAATGGTGTAAACTTTACTCACGTCACATCACTTCAGAGTCTGCAGATGCTTGTGTGGCCATTTGGGGGTGCTTCCCCACGAGTGTGAGCACCCGCTCCTCCATCTCAGTGATGTTGATGGGGACTGGTGGCCCCCCACCCGTTCGCCTCTGCACGAATCTCATCGTCGATAGCTTCTTCTGTAAAACATAACAGGGCAACATGGCATGAGATCATTGCGTGATTTCATTGCTAGGTACTGTCACAGAGACTGATACAACACATAACCGACAGATGTAATCAGGATTATTATGATAATTATCATTCTTTACCTAAAGACGTACACCGTGACCGCAGGCTTTGAGTACAACATTCCCTGTAAAAGTGAAGGACCTCACATCTGATGATAGTCACTCATGACTCTTGCAAATCAAATTATATAAATACATAAGTACATGTAAATAAATGTAATACTTACTCTTGCGGATCCGACAAGGTCGTTCCATCGTTTGCGGCATTGGTTGCCCTCACGCACCTCGTTGGTCGCCGACGAGACTACCTCTGCTCTCTCGGCCCATATCCTCTGGTAGGACTTTGGGGTCGGCTTCCCACGCTCTCCCTGGGTCAGATCACCCCAACGTAACTCAATCTCCTGCAGGAGGAAGGCATTTGCCTCGTCGGAGAACCTCCTTGGTCTTTTGCGCCCTCCAAAGTGCTCCTCTCCCAGCTCACTGTTCTCGCCAGCGTCAGTCTCCACAGCATTTGGGAAAATATCTGGCTGGTAACAGCTAATTTTTTTTCTCCCAATTTTCTCTAAAGCTCTAAACTCTCCCTCTTTCCTCCCAAAGCAGCCACACTACACACGCCTCCACTCCCTCTCAGCTCCCTCTCTAGCTGTCTCCTCTTATGCGCATGTCATGATGACCCTCGACCTCCGAATCACGGGAATCGAGCGTTGCTATGCCGTTGCTAAGGACGGCGACACTTGATGGCAGAAGGTCAGAGAGATTTAACACTACCGCCCATTTCATATCGCTCGCGGTAACACCCAATTTCAAAAATGGAGACTAGGGGCTTTGAGAATGGGCGACAAGCCGGCGATCTGAAAGCCCATTTTTACCACCCATACCGGAAATAAAGCCCATTTTTGGGCGATCTGCACAAAAATGTAAAATCTAGCCCTTAGTCTGACAATCACTAGCATGTTGAGTAAGTATATAATCTTTGAGCGACAATGATGCAGACAACGTAAACAGACATTGTAAAGAAAGCTGAAGTTTAAATTTAATCAACATGTCATGGACTTAAAAGATTCTCCAGATCTGCTTTTTTACTCATATCCATCCATTGTGGATAATTCTTACTAAATTTATTTCTCCCTAGCCTTTAGTTGACGCAATCTAAATTCTATATCATTTTTTACTTATTTTTTAATAGTTTTTTTACTTAAACATACTTTCAATTCCTCTAACATGTACCAGTGTGTTTAACTCTATCCTGATTTTTTTTCATTAATTAGATAGTTTATTGATGGAAGTATATGTCAATGCTTTAAAAATTGTCTCACTTCTGAGCCACATTAAACATTCCATGTCTTGTTGTTGTCAAGTAACTGGACATGTCTTAGATCTGAACGTCAGTAGAAATTCATCATCCATTTCCGCATGCTAGTTGCTTCATATGTAACAAACCACATCTGCACACTTATCTCCAAATCGTGCTATTCGATTCAAGCCATCTCGTGCTTTCAGGTAATCTTATCAAAAGATTGTGTCTTGATTTTTTTCTCATCTTCCGCTGCACATCTTGGGTAGTGGCCAGGCTTTCAATACAACTTTCTTAAAAAGCTTAGTCAAGGACACAAATGTTTTCAAGAGAAAGCTATCGATTCACTATTCTTAACTCACTTTCCTGACTTTCACTAGAATGTTAGAAAAATTTCCATTTGGTGGTGTAATTTTCCTGTTTCTATCTTGCATCTTAAGTGGGCATCCCATTAATTACTATTCATATCTCATGAGCTCTGGAGAAACTTTACGATCTAAAATACAATATTTAAGATTACAGTTTCTAAATTCTTTGTAACCAGCTGTTACAAAGGTTTTGTCACTGTTCAATTTTATTTCCCCACTAACTTTTTCTCTTGGTACACAGCAATTAGTAGACCACCTAGACTGTTCTCAACCAGCATCTTTCAATGAAAAATTATCCTTTAAACTTCAGTTAAATGTTCCTTTCTCAAGTGCATGAAACAGCAGCATGTATCAATTTATCTTGATCAATTCATCTTATTAATTGCAATTTCAGAAACAAGTGATTGCCAAGCTTGGTAATTTACATGGGGGCCGAAATTGCCCACCATTGGAAACAGGAAACTCCTACCCTGTTTCTTGCGTTTTTACCGGTGCGGTGGCCTCTTGAGCGAAATCCCATTCTTTGGATTTTTTTTTTCCGGCAGACCGGAAGTCGGTCATGGCGAGTGCGGAAATGCGGTGATGAGCACAATAGAGGGGCGGAAGTTGGGAGCAGGTGGAGTGGCCGCTGCTGTCAGTCATCAGCATAGCGCTGATGACATCATCACAGCGCTGTGTCAACACGGCTCTCCCCTTCTCTTTCCACCCAATAGACTCACCTTACATGGATGTTCCCTTTCTATCTCTCTTCCAAGATGCTCTATGCATCAACCCCCCCCCCCCCACCCCCACCGCCACCAGTGTTCTGGGGAAATTGATTGGAGCCATTTATGGATAAGTTTGTATTATATTTTTTGGGTGCAGGAAAACATTTTTACATTTAACGTTTATCTCTCGGTATGGGGGAGGAATCAACAATTGTCCCAGAGACTGAATCTTGGAGAATGTTTTTGATAGAATGTGGTAGGAGAGAAAACCTTCTGCCCGAAAGACGAGAGGGTTATCAACTGAGCCAAGCTAGCTTAAAATGTGTACATTACTGAAAACCTATGCAATAACTACACAACATCCAAAATTCATAGATAAATGAGGGAGGGTTACGTAAGAAAATAAGAACATAAGAAATAGGAACAGGAGTAGACCATATGGCCCTTTGAGTCTGCTCCGCCATTGAATAAGATCATGGCTGATCCGATCATGGACTCAGCTCCACTTCCTCGCCCACTCCCCATAACCCCTTATCCCTTATCGTTTAAGAAACTGTCTATTTCTGTCTTAAATTTATTCAATGTCCCAGCTTCCACAGCTCTCTGAGGCAGCGAATTCCACAGATTTACAACCCTCTGAGCGAAGAAATTTCTCCTCATCTCTGTTTTAAATGGGCTACCCCTTATTCTAAGATCATGCCCTCTAGTTATAATCTCCCCCATCAGTGGAAACATCCTCTCTGCATCCACCTTGTCAAGCCCCCTCATAATCTTATACGTTTCGATAAGATCACCTCTCATTCTTCTGAATTCCAATGAGTAGAGGCCCAACCTCCTCAACCTTTCCTCATAATTCAACCCCCTCATCCCCGGAATCAACCTAGTGAACCTTCTCTGAACTGCCTGCAAAGCAAGTATATCCTTTCGTAAATATGGAAACCAAAACTGCACGCAATATTCCAGGTGTGGCCTCACCAATACCTTATCTAGCTGTAGTAAGACTTCCCTGCTTTTATATTCCATCCCCTTTGCAATAAAGGCCAACACACCATTCCTTCCTGATCACTTGCTGTACCTGCATACTATCATTTTGTGTTTCGTGCACAAGTACCCCCAGGTCCCACTGTACTGCGGCACTTTGCAATCTTTCTCCATTTAAATAATAACTTGCTCGTTGATTTTTTTCTACCAAAGTGCATGTCTTCACACTTTCCAACATTATATATCTGCCAAATTTTTGCCCACTAACTATGTCCTTTTGCAAATTTTTTGTGTCCTCTTCACACATTGCTTTTCCTCCCATCTTTGTATCATCAGCAAACTTGGCTACGTTACACTCAGTCCCTTCTTCCAAGTCGTTAATATAGATTGTAAATAGTTGGGGTCCCAGCACTGATCCCTGCAGCACCCCACTAGTTACTGGTTGCCAACCAGAGAATGAACCATTTATCCCAACTCTCTGTTCTCTGTTAGTTAGCCAATCCTCTATTCATGCTAAAATATTATCCCCAACCCCATGAACTTTTATCTTGTGCAGTAACCTTTTATGTGGCACCTTGTCAAATGCCTTCTGGAAGTCCAAATACACCACATCCACTGGTTTCCCTTTATCCACCCTGTTCGTTACATCCTCAAAGAACTCCAGCAAATTTGTCAAACATGACTTCCCCTTCATAAATCCATGCTGATTCTGCCTAACCGAATTTTGCTTATCCAACTATCCTGTTATTGCTTCTTTAATAATGGACACCAACATTTTCCCAACCACAGATGTGAGGCTAACTGGTCTATAGTTTCCTGCTTTTTGTTTGCCTCCTTTTTTAAATAGGGGCATTAAATTTGCAGTTTTCCAGTCAGCTGGAACCTCCTCAAAATCCAGGGAATTTTGGTAAATTACAACCAATGCATCCACAATCCCTGCAGCTACTTCTCTTAAGATCCTAGGATGCAAGCCATCAGGTCTAGGGGATTTATTTGCCTTTAGTCTCATTATCTTATTGAATACCACTTCCTTAGTGATTGTGTTAAGTTGCCCCCCCCCCCCCATAGCCCCTAGACTATCCACTGTCGAAATATTGTTCAATCAGGGTTCTTTCTCACAAGTACCTCCTAGTCTTGTGATACTGTGTTTATTCCACAGACCTGTTTTAACATTAATATTAAAAAATATAAGTGTTTGAGTGTTTAGTGCACTCAGTAACTAAAGTACCAGCTACCATCTAGCCTGAGGAACTGCATTCCTGTTCTTGACTGGGGCTGCAGTATCACTGGAGGGTTGTGGACAGTCTGATATTTTGTGCACAACAACTATATTTTTATGGAACTAAACATCAGCACAGTGAACTGTTCTTTTTAAAAAATCTCGAATAAATACCAACTATTATTCTGCTTCTGTTTATCATAAAATAACCCTGGGGGAATTGCAGTGTGGTTGGGGGCATTTTCAGGTAGGGTAACTTCCTGAAACAGAATGTGCCGGGGGGGAACAAAGTACAGAACTTCCATCAAGTTGGCATCAGACAAAATTTATACCACATCAGAGTAAATGTTTGCAACATTCAATATTGTTTTGCTAATGCAAAAAGGCGCATGAAAACAACGCTCCATTTGCATCAACATGCATCAACAAAATAATTGCAATCATTAGTTGTTCACAAATGTATTGAGTGAGGAGCTGTTTCATAGAACAGAGGAACAGGTGTAGGCTATTCAGCCTCTCGAGCTTGCTCTGCTATTCAATTAGATCATGGCTCATCTGTACCTCACTCCATTTATCTACCTCTGTTCCATTTCCCCTTGATACTCTTACCTAATAAAAATCTATTGATCTCAGTTTTAAAAGCTCCAATTGTTCCAGCATCCACAGCCTTTTGAAGGAGAGAATACCAGATTTCTACCACCCTTTGTGTGGAAGAAGTACTTCCTGATTTCTCGCCTAAATGGCATGGCTCTAATTTTAAGATTATGTCCTCTTGTTCTTGATTCCACCACCAGAGGAAATAGTTTCTCTCCATCTACCCTAACAAATCCTTTTAGCATTTTAAACATCTCTATCCAATCACCACTCAATCTCCTATACTCAAACCAAGTTTATGCAAACTATCCTCGTATATTTAACATTCTAAGCCCCGTTTCCATTCTGGCGAATCTGCACTACACCCCCTTCAAGGCAATATTTCCTTCCTGAGGTGCGGTGCTCAAAACTGAACACAGTACTCCAGGTGGGGTTTGACCAAGGCTCAAAGCAACTGAAGCATAACTTCCTCCCCTTTGTATTCCAGCCCCTTCAATAAAGGCCAGCATTCCATTAGCCTTTTTGATTGTTTTTTGTACCTGTCTACTAGCTTTAAATGATTTGTGCACTTGAACTGCCAAATCTCTCTTCCTTTAGAAGCCCTAATTTCTCACCTTTTAAAAAATACTCCAATTTATCTTTCTTTGGTCCAAGGTGGATGGATGACCTCTCATTTGCCCACATTAAATTCCATCTGCCATAATATTGCCTACTCAATCATGAATACAAGTTCCATTCACTGAAAATTAGATTTGCTTTCAGATTGGTAGGATGAATGTTTCCTCTCTCTGTATCTCTGTGTTTGCCTCTTGCTATCTCTCTCTCTCTCTGTCTGTCTCTGCAATACTCCTTTGTAAATGAATATAATCAAAATCCATTGTACAAAATTGATCATAATTCAGCATTAATTGAAGTTAAATCTGAAATATTGCCCAATATAAGAATGATGGACATGGGATAGAGAGAACAAACTGTCTAGCATGAATTGCTCCCCAAGATATCCTCCCTCTTTTCCTCCCCGGAGTGACACCTCATCCACAATGATTTCAATTTTCACCTCTGTGGAGGGAGCACCTAGGAATGCTTTTCTACATTAAAGGCACTATATAAATTTTGTGTTGTCCTCTTATGCGACTTCACCCGGCCATCTTCCTGCTTGTTTGTCTTCCTTGTTTTGTAGATGGGCAGTGCTTGGACCTGTGGGTGTGAGTCTTGCCTTTTTTTTGCTGTCAGAGGATATACATCTGCAAGGAAATTATAGAGTATTACCACATTTGTAACAACTGCCTCATCTAGGTTGGAAGTTGAAGAGGGCGAATAGATAAGACTTGTAACTATTCATAAAATGTCACATTCAGCACAAGTATGATAGTGCTAATTGTTGTAGTAATGTCATTCGTTGACCACATACCTATTTTATAGAACTCTGCAGTATGATTCAACATGAAGTTTACATTTAGTCTGCTGCCTCTGACCTATGGGTATGTCTCATGCTTATGAAAGGAGGTTATAATAATGTTAACACTTACTTTAGGAAGGGGTCAAATCTCTAAAGAAATAAAGAAGAAAAATACTTTTAAGGAAATCTTCTGCATGATGCAGATCTACAAAAAATAGATTACACAAGAAATACAGCTTTTAAATTATATAGAGAAGGACAGGTTTATGGGACTTACTGTAGAATCCATTGAGAGAAAATCATCCTATCAATCCTGAATAAGTAACAGTGAGAAACTGCTTCAGAAAAAAAATGACTATCTTTCAGTTCTCTTAAGTAGGTCATAACAAAGATGAGTGTGTTTTGACGGTGCCTGGTCTTCTGGGCAGGCAGCAAGTTATGTCTTCACGCAAACAGTGCTTAACATCAACACAAGATGATGATCGTAAGATTGAGATAGTAGCTTTAATGACAGTCCCAGGTTAATCTGTAATATCTTGTGATTTGATTGGTTGAAAGGAACAGTCTTTGGAGCGAGGGACTAAAATTAATCGACGTTGGCTACACCTTGGGAATGGGCAACATACCTGTGTCAGAAGTGTAGGCTAAAATCTTAAAAGTAATGTCAATAAGAAATGAAATAAAATGAATGTTAAAATAAGTACGGACTAACACAGGAGTTAAAATTATGAAAATAGAAAAGCCCAGAAAAGATTGAACAATAAGGGGGCCGGGGGGGTTGGGGGGGAACTGAAAATAAAATTGGGAAAATTAATATTTATGTTTTTAAGGCCGCGACTTTCCCGACCTTGGCAGGTCCATGGCAGGTGATGTTAGTGGTGGGTCCCGACCCCACTGTTGGTTTCATCCCGGCCTCTGACATGACTTTCTCCGGATGGGGCATGTTAAGCTCATCCAGCGCGATTCCCGGCCAATTTAGAGAAGTGGGTCTGATGACATCATTTGATGACGTATAATCAGTCAGTTTCCTTAAAGATACCATGCACACATTTGCTTTGACATTTGTGCTGTCAGTGTTCTACAGCATTGACGTGCTGCAAACACTGACAAGCATTGCAGAGGTGCACGGCTCTCACATTACTCCCTCCATATGCGTATGGAATGAGTCACAGCACGCAGGGAGGTTTTCTTCCCTTCCAATGGGTGGAAGACATTTCCCCAGGAGACCAACACAGCCTGGTTGCACATTGTACAGGAGGGCACAAGCCGGGATGTCGTCAGGAGGACCAGGCTGCAGTGGAGCAAACCTTTCATTGATCTTAGTAGATCATGAAATGTTACTGCAAAGCCACACTCAACCTATGCTGCTGTGCCACTCATCACATCCCCATCACTCTGCGTTCCTTACCCTACTCATGCACTTCCTTACTCACACTAACTTAACTTAAAACTCCATCCATCCCTCTCTATGTACATTATCACTTCCCCATCTCACTAGCCACCACTCACACTGACCCTCATCCTAGTCCAGTCATACCAACCAACAACACACAAGGGTAGGCATTTGTGTGTTTTAGACAGTGTTATAAGAACATAAGAACATAAGAATTAGGAACAGGAGTAGGCCATCTAGCCCCTCGAGCCTGCTCCGCCATTCAACAAGATCATGGCTGATCTGGCCGTGGACTCAGCTCCACTTACCCGCCCGCTCCCCATAACCCTTAATTCCCTTATTGGTTAAAAATCTATCTATCTGTGATTTGAATACATTCAATGAGCTAGCCTCAACTGCTTCCTTGGGCAGAGAATTCCACAGATTCACAACCCTCTGGGAGAAGAAATTCCTTCTCAACTGGGTTTTAAATTGGCTCCCCCATATTTTGAGGCTGTGCCCCCTAGTTCTAGTCTCCCCGACCAGTGGAAATAACATCTCTGCCTCTATCTTGTCTATCCCTTTCATTATTTTAAATGTTTCTATAAGATCACCCCTCATCCTTCTGAACTCCAACGAGTAAAGACCCAGTCTATTCAATCTATCATCATAAGGTAACCCCCTCATCTCCAGAATCAGCCTAGTGAATCATCTCTGTACCCCCTCCAAAGCTAGTATCACCTTCCTTAAGTGAGGTGACCAAAACTGCACACAGTACTCCAGGTACAGCCTCACCAATACCCTGTACAGTTGCAGCAGGACCTCCCTGCTTTTGTACTCCATCCCTCTCGCAATGAAGGCCAACATTCCATTCAACTTCCTAATTACCTGCAAACTAACTTTTTGGGATTCATGCACAAGGACCCCCAGGTCCCTCTGCACCGCATGTTGTAATTTCTCCCCATTCAAATAATATTCCCTTTTTTACTGTATTTCTTTCCAAGACCTCACACTTTCTGACATTGTATTCCATCTGCCAAACCTTAGCCCATTCGCTTAACCTATCTAAATCTCTTTGCAGCCTCTCTGTGTCCTTTACACAACCCGCTTTCTCACTAATCTTTGTGTCATCTGCAAATGTTGTTGCACTACACTCTGTCCCCTCTTCCAGGTCATCGATGTATATTGTAAACAGTTGTGGTCCCAGCACCGATCCCTGTGGCACACCACTAACCACCGATTTCCAACCCGAAAAGAACCCATTTATCCCGACTCTGCTTTCTGTTAGCCAGCCAATTCTCTAATACATTTCCTCTGACTCCGCGTACCTTTATCTTCTGCAGCAACCTTTTGTGTGGCACCTTATCGAATGCCTTTTGGAAATCTAAATACACCACATCCATCGGTACACCTCTATCCACCATGCTCGTTATATCCTCAAAGAATTCCAGTAAATTAGTTAAACATGATTTCCCCTTCATGAATCCATGTTGCGTCTGCTTGATTGCACTATTCCTATCTAGATGTCCTGCTATTTCTTCCTTAATGATAGCTTCAAGCATTTTCCCCACTACAGATGTTAAACTAACCGGCCTATAGTTACCTGCCTATTGTCTGCCCCCTTTTTTAAACAGAGGCGTTACATTAGCTGCTTTCCAATCTGCTGGTACCTCCCCAGAGTCCAGAGAATTTTGGTAGATTATAACGAATGCATCTGCTATAACTTCCACCATCTCTTTTAATACCCTGGGATGCATTTCATCAGGACCAGGGGACTTGTCTACCTTGAGTCCCATTAGCCTGTCCAGCACTACCCCCCTAGTGATAGTGATTATCTCAAGGTCCTCCCTTCCCACATTCCCGTGACCAGCAATATTTGGCATGGTTTTTGTGTCTTCCACTCTGAAGACCGAAGCAAAATAATTGTTTAAGGCCTCAGCCATTTCCACATTTCCCATTATTAAATCCCCCTTCTCATCTTCTAAGGGACCAACATTTACTTTAGTCACTCTTTTCCATTTTATATATCTGTAAAAGCTTTTACTATCTGTTTTTATGTTTTGCGCAAGTTTACTTTCGTAATCTATCTTTCCTTTCTTTATTGCTTTCTTAAGTCATTCTTTGCTGTCATTTAAAATTTTCCCAATCTTCTATTTTCCCACTAACCTTGGCCACCTTATATGCATTGGTTTTTAATTTGATACTCTCCTTTATTTCCTTGGTTATCCACGGCTGGTTATCCCTTCTCTTACCGCCCTTCTTTTTCACTGGAATATATTTTTGTTGAGCACTATGAAAGAGCTCCTTAAAAGTCCTCCACTGTTCCTCAATTGTGCCATCGTTTAGTCTGTGTTCCCAGTCTACTTTAGCCAACTCTGCCCTCATCCCACTGTAGTCCCCTTTGTTTAAGCATAGTACGCTCGTTTGAGACACTAATTCCTCATCCTCAATCTGTATTACAAATTCAACCATACTGTGATCACTCATTCCAAGAGGATCTTTTACTCGGAGATTGTTTATTATTCCTGTCTCATTACACAGGACCAGATCTAAGATAGCTTGCTCCCTTGTAGGTTCTGTAACATACTGTTCTAAGAAACAATCCCGTATGCATTTTATGAATTCCTCCTCAAGGCTACCCCGTGCGATTTGATTTGACCAATCGATATGTAGGTTAAAATCCCCCATGATTACTGCCGTTCCTTTTTCACATGCCTCCATTATTCCCTTGATTATTGTCCGCCCCACCATGAAGTTATTATTTGGGGGCCTATAAACTATGCCCACCAGTGACTTTTTCCCCTTACTATCTCTAATCTCCACCCACAATGATCATGTGAAGTTTCTGCTAGTGTGCTGTCAAACACTGAAATCTTTATTGTCAACCTTTACTTTCTTGGACAAATTTGTGTGCACCTTTGGAAGTGCCTTAGCGAGTTGCAGTGAATGGTGAGACATAACGGTACCCCGCAATGCTGATGAGTGTAAAAGAACTGGCTTGAGTATTGTAGGGATGTTTTATGTTATTGGTGTGGAGTAGTGTCAACCTGGCACATTATGTGCCAGCCAGGTTGTGCAGCATCAAGTGAAGTAAATGAGGCCATGGTGAGACCATCCCTAATGTCCCGGGCAGCAATGTGGTTGGGTGCTGATGCCCTCTGTCCTGTGCAGCATCAGGTGATTGCGGAGAACGTTGGTGTGGTTGTTTATTAGAAATCAGGGGTGTACAAAATTCATATGGTTACGCGAATAAAACTGTGATGCGAAGAATGCTGTGTTTGCTTGGTTGTGCTCAACTGGAGATGAAGTATTTCCTCAGACTGGTATTAGATGCTTAGGAGTGCTAATGTTTTGGTTCCTGCTGAGATGTTATAGCATTCTGCATTATGACAACCATTATCTGTTGTTTTCAAGTTAAGACTTCAACTTTGTTTATGTATCTTTAAGACAATGTGTTACAGAAAGACTTAGAATGGATGGAAGTTGGGGGAGTTAACGCAAACAATTTGCTACGTCGTAAAGAAGATAACGACCTTGAA
Organism: Pristiophorus japonicus; assembly: GCF_044704955.1. NCBI lineage: Eukaryota > Metazoa > Chordata > Chondrichthyes > Pristiophoridae > Pristiophorus > Pristiophorus japonicus. The sequence goes on from NC_091992.1 coordinate 101,984,883, forward strand.
GCGAGCAGTTTTCTGGTTTAGGCCTCATGATTGTACCCAAGAGGATTGGAACGACAGAGATAAGACACAAATTTCAATGGAAGAAAACCTGAGAAAGTATAAACAGAAGAGAGATGTGAACAAGAACATGGGACATCTTTAGAGAGGGCTTTGTTTCAAGATCTAGACAAAGAACTCGAAGCCCCATTGGGTATTGAGTTTTTAGGGGAAGCTCGATAGGTCAAAAGGTCTTGTTAATATTTCTTTTCAGGTCCACCCCAAAAAAGAGAATAAAAGTAACACCTAGCGAGCTTTTCAGGGCAGACGATGGAGATGAGCACGATACACAAGTTGGGCCGGTCAAACATGCTTTGAAAGTGATCCCATGCTTACTGAAGGAGGCTCGAGATGAAGGAAAGAGAAACCGCAAGCCAGAGAACTGCTTACTTGCACCAGCCATTTGTCTGATCGGATCGGTATCAGCTACTTATCATGGTCGTATGTTTTTGCTGTATAACTAATGTGTTATATTCCATCTTAAACTATGATTAAACACAAGATATCCACCATATTGGTTTACAGTCAACCCTGATTATTAAAATGACCAAAGGTAGCCTTAACTTGGCCATTTGTTGGTGCTGCTGGTGTGCCTGGTGATGTTGGTGTTGGGGCTGATTGTGGTCAGATTCTAAGGACCATGCTGAGTTAGTATAAAGTGCATCCATGCTGATGGAATAGATGGCAGGTAAAGTAGAGATGACAGAAGCGATCTGTCAATGGTGGGAGAGGTAATGAGGTCAGACTGCATTGAGACTTGTGTAAAGACTTGCAGCATTCTGAACCTGTGGTGTAAGTGCAGTTTAAAGATGCTGGTGCTTAAGGGAAGATATCAGAATCAGCTGGGAGTTGACAGTTGATGCTGTCAACTCATCAGCTGATTCAATGGTCACTGAACTCACGCCTCAGCTTCACGGATGAGGTCTAGGCACAATGGGAATCTGGTGGGAGATCTGTGAAAGTTAAAAAGCAAGGGGAAAACAGCATTGTTAAGTGGCTATCATCATGGATTTGAATTGGGTCCACTGCCGCTGCCTGTCAGGTCTGCTCAGCGCTGGCAGACCCGACATCGGGAAATGCAGGTGTATGCATTTTGACAGCAGGTTCCCAACCTGCTGTCAACCATGTTAAATTTCACAGCTGGCCCGCCACCCATCCTGTTCGCTGAGCGGCGGCAGAATTCTGGTCTAAGTGTCTATTTCAAAAATGTAACTTATTGGAATGATTAAGCAACTGCTGACATTTGAGTTCCATTATGGCCCTAACAGAGAATTTTTCAGCATCATGGTACGACAACTGAATCTTTTTATAAAAAGGAAAGCGGTTCGAAGCAGGAAGCACTGAATCCCTTGAGGCTACTGGTAATCTGAGAATTAACACCCGTTCCCTCCTCACAAAATTCTACACTTTTTGTCATCTGCATATGGGGCAGTGGGAGAAGAAAGAGGCTGAGAGGGCATCCAAGATAGAGACTCACTGGAGTGAGTTAAGGGCAAGCCTGAATGCTAGTTCCTATTTGTGTTTCAATACAGGCTTTTGCATCAAACGGAGAAATTTGTGATTTTGATAGTCTGGCTGTAGCAACTTTATACGAGTAACAAATATAAATAAGTTTGTCACTGCTTAATCCTGTTTGACCAATGATAGACTGCCTGGAGAAAATAGTAAATTCCTGTATGATTAACCATGGCAGTTTTGCTCATTTGTGGGTTCTTTTATGATAAACCTCAGTTTTGTTGCTGCCGTCTGTTGCGTGCTAAGCAGCCGCCTGCATTGTTGCAAGTTGTCGGACCACTAACTGTGGTTTTGAAGTATTATTGAGACTTAACTTTTGAGGTGGGGGAAGGGGGGGTTCAATGATTTATTTAAAATATTCACTGTACTCCACCCACTCCATTTTGAGTCTAAGTGCAGCATTAACATTTTTGGATGGTTTCTGATTTTAAGATTTTCTCTTGATGTCTAATGACTATCTCCACCACTGCAAAATGCTTATTTTAGCACATTGTGCACTCCTGAATGTGTCAAATATTCACCTTTGCCTGTATATACCTAATACAAATCGCACTTTAATTGATTTCAATGGAATGAAAATCAGGCAGATTTTACAACAGTTCCATCAGCTTACCAGCTGGGTAATGAAGATGACAATTTAGCCCTAAGTATTTTTATGTACTCAGGAATGTTAGAATAAGCTGCCCTGTGCCTTGATTCCTTTCTCTAATTCTATTTTACATCCTGGTTCCAGGTCTCTTAAAAAGGAGCAGCTCATTGCACTTTAATAGCTGTCAAGCCCATATGCTCTTGAAGCTAAGTTCATGCACTTGGTCAAGTTCTGTGTTCACTAGAAATGTAACTCACAAATAAATACACGATTCACAATTTTCAGCTTATTGAACTGACTGCTTTCCAGCTGATGTAGTTATGCACAAGCATTGTGAATATTAAGCAGAGAATTTTTCAGCAAGCATTTTTAATGAAATGTGTTGTCATATGTGGTTTCTGGTGTGTGGGTTGAACTGACTCTTAAACGGAAATTTAGATATATACCAGTGCTTTCCAAAATGTGTTGACAGAAGTAAACTGTGAATAATGAGTATGGCTGCACAAATATTCCACCTTCTTCAGTTTCTTTTCTTTTTAATGATTTCTGGAGGATGGGCAGGTAGGCAATGGCTTTTCTGTGAAATCTTTCAAATGTTTAATAATTGCGGTATATTAATACACATGCCGGTGTTTTTTCAGCACAAAGAAAATGTTCAAGGTCCATTTTAAAAAGTATATTAGACCAACGTTATCTGACGTCTTCAATCTGTCTTTGGAATTTTCTTCCGAAAGCCCTCTGCCTCACTTCTTGGTTCAGCTTTAAGACTCTCCTTAAATCCCACCACTTTAACCAAGTTCTGGATCATTCCTCCTAATCTTTGCTCTTTGGCTTGGTGTTGGATTCACTCACACCTCTGTGAAGTACTTTGGGACATTTTTCTACTTTTGAAGGACTTTAAAAAACAGTGCAAGTTGTTGTTCTATTATGTGGCGATGTGATAACTTGAATGTGATTTTGCTGATAGCTTAAAATGATGAAATAGAAATATTTTAATATTAAGATATTATTATTTACATACCAGAAGTAAAATGTTACAAATAGAGTTCCAGGAAGAACAGCATTGAACAAATAAAATGTCCTTGTGAAGGAGAAGCTTAAAAGTAGGACAGGCTTCAACAAACCTGGCAGGACTTTTTAGCTTATTAAGTATGAAAACTGCAATCAGTGGGTATAAAACAGCCATAGAATAAGATACGAAACACTCTTTCCGTATTTCCGTCCTGCAATGGATAATTTACAGAAATCATTTGCATTTCAACTGAAGTGATTCAACTGAAACTAAGCAGACTGTTTAATAGTCGAACACATTTGCCCTCAATCTGGCATTTGTTAGTAAAGATGCTCAATAAAGCTTTCTCAAATTTCTTTTGTTTGCAATATTTTTTTTTTTATATTTTCAGGTATAATGATTTTTGGAGAGCAGAAATGAGCATCGTGTGTGTACTGCCACAAATATATTGCAAAGTCTATTCAAAATAATTTTGATTAAATTCACAATTTCTTTGACACCATGAACACATTCTTAAATCCTAATGTACTTTCATCATAGGTGGTTCCTCGAATGTACTTTACATGACTACTTTTAAATGCCTGACCCTCAGGGAAGCGGCAATGATAGTGCTGATTACAGTATAATTTTCAGAATTTGTCAGTAAGTTGACAATTAAATCACTATCTGACGTTGCATCAGAAAATTCAGGAAGTATACGACAAACAATTCAATAGCATTGCCTACACCAACAAAAAGTGATTGAAACATATTTTCCTGCAAATGCTAAAACATATTTAGGTGTTCCTCACTTAATACCCGATTAGAAGTACAGACACAAAATTCATTGCAGATTATGCACTGTAGTAAAAACTGTGATTAATTTGAAAAACTGAAAAGGTTTTCCATATATATAAAAACAGAACATAAGAACATAAGAAATAGAAGCAGGAGTAGGCCATTTGGCCCCTCGAGCCTGCTCCACCATTCAATAAGATCACGGCTGATCTGATCTTGGCCACAACTCCACTTTCCTGCCCGCTCCCCATAACACTTGACCCCCCCCCCCTTTGTCGTTCAAAAATCTGTCTATCTGCACCTTAAATATATTCAGTGACTCAGCCTCAACAGCTCTCTGGGGTAGAGAATTTCAAAGATTCATGACCCTCTGAGAGAGGAAATTCCTCCTCATCTCTGTGCATCTGCCTCTATTTGCCCCTTTTCAAAAAAATTTTAACATGCAATCTCAAAGGCGAGTAAACCCTTTTATTTTGAACCAAGTATATTCTATTTTTGCCTCTCCAATAATTGAAGCTCCGGACAAATTTGTTTCTGAAAATCAAAACCACCACCAGCTAACCCGACATTATTTTTGAACATGTGGCACGCAGCTCTTGAAATAACTAAGAATGTGATACATTTGAAATCAGCTGTACAACAAATATTCTTATAATCTTTCCACCAAACTGCAGTTTAGTGGAAACATAGGAATATTTGTTAGATGTTAGATTTGCAAGAAATATAAAAACAGAAATATAAAAGCAGATAGTAAGAGCTTCTACAGATATATAAAAAGGAAGCAAGTAGCTGAAGTAAATGTTGGTCCCTTAGAGTATGAGACTGGGGAATTAATAATGGGAAATAGGGAAATGGCAAAGACTTTGAACAAATATTTTATATCCGTCTTCATGGTAGAAGACACTGGGCACCTCGAGTCTCAACGCTGAAAGCATGCAGAAATCAAGCGCAGGCAGCGGAAAGAGTGTGCAGCAAGCCAGTCTCACCCACCAGTTCCCTCGACGACTGTCTGTCCCACCTGTGACAGGGACCGTGGTTCACATATTGGACTGTTCAGTCACCTAAGGACTCATTTTTAGAGTGGAAACAATTCCTCAATTCCGAGGGACTGCCTATGATGATGAGAAGACACTAAAAACATCCCAATAACTGATAATCAAGAAGCTATTGGGGAAGGAACTTAAAATAATACCTATCACTAGAGATAAAGTACTAGGCAAACTAATGGGACTAAAGGTGCATCCTACGGTCTTAAAAGAAGTGTCTGCAGAGATAATGGATTCATTAGTTGTAATCTACCAAAATTCCCTGAACTCTGGAGAGGTCCCAGAGGACTGGAAAACCACAAATGTAACGCTGCTATTTAAGAAAGGAGGGAGATAGAAAGCAGGAAACTATAGACCAGTTAGCCTAACATCTGTCATTGGGAAAATGCTGGAGTCCATTATTAAGAAAGTAGTAGCAGGACATTTAGAAAATCATAATGCAGTTAAGCAGCGTCAACATGGTTTTATGAAAGGAAAATCATGTTTGACAAATTTGCTGGAGTTCTTTGAGGATGTAATAAGTAGGGTGGATAAAGGGGAACTAGTAGATGTTGCATATTTGGATTTCTAGAAGGCATTCAATAAGGTGCCACATAAAAGGTGCACCAGATAAGAGCTCATGGGGTTGGGGGTAATATATTAGCGTGATAAAGGATTGGCTAAGTAACAGAAAACAGAGAGTCGGGATAAATGGGTCATTTTCAGGTTGGCAAACTGTAACTAATGGGTGCCACAGAGATCAGTGCTGGGGCCTCAACTATTTACAATTTATATAAATGACTTGGATGAAGGGACCGAGTGTAATGTAGCCAAATTTGCTGATGATACAAAGATAGGTGGGAAAGCAAATTGTGAGGAAGATGCAAATAATCTGCAAAGGGATATAGATAGGCTCAGTGAGTGGGCAAACATTTGGCAGATGGACTAATATGTGGCAAAAATAAAAACGCAAATATTATTTAAATGGGGAGTGATTACAAAATGCAGCAGTACAGAGGGATCTGGGGGTTCTTGTACATGAAATGCAAAAAGTTAGCATGCAGGTACAGCAAGTAATCAGAAAGGGAAATGGAATGTTGGCCTTTATTGCAAGGGGGATGGAGTTTAAAATAAGGAAGTCCTGTTCCAACTGTACAGGGCATTGGTAAGACCATAGCTGGAGTACTGCATACATTTTTAGTCTCCTTATTTAAGGAAGGATATATTTGCATTGGAGGCAGTTCAGAGAAGGTTCACGCGGTTGATTCCTGAGATGAAGGGGTTGACATATGGTTGAGCAGGTTGGGCCTATACTCATTGGAGTTTAGAAGAATGAGAGGTGATCTTATTGAAATGTGTAAGATTCTGAGGGGGCTTGACAGGGTAGATACAGAGAGGATGTTTCCCCTCATGGAGGAATATCGAACTAGGGGGCATAGTTTCAGAATAAGAGTCGCCCATTTAAAACAGAAATGCGGAGGAATTTCTTCTCTCAGAGGGTCGTGAATCTTTGGAGTTCTCTACCCCAGAGAGCTGTGGGGGCTGGGTCTTTGAATATATTTAAGGTGATGATAGACAGATTTTTGAATGATAAGGGTTATGGGGCGTGGACGGGGAAGTGGAGCGGAGTCCATGATCAGATCAGCCATGATCTTATTGAATGGCGAAGCAGGCTCGAGGGGCCAAATGGCCTACTACTGATCCTATTTCTTATGTTCTTGTGTCCCATTTTCAAGTGTGACAGTCATGATTGTTTCAAGAGCTGTGCAGGAAATGGGAAGGAAATTGCGAAGGGCCCTGACAGTGACCTCTTGCCCCCCGAATTGCCGCCTCCTTTCCGGCGCCAATTCAGTGATTCCTGCTGGGTTCAGGTGGAAATAAGAGCCTGGATGTGGAAATGAGGCCCGGGAGTTAAAATCCCTCCGGGCCTCAACATGTGAGCTTGTTGCCCATCCAGGCCTCTCGTACTGACCAATCCTATCCTGCTTTAAAATTGGTGCCCTAGTGTTCCCTACAATCTACAATGTACGTTTTACTACCCAAATATATACTCAAATGATAGAATTATCCAGGGATGCTAACAGAGCACCCTTGCCCCATATAATGGTCACAGAAATACAATTCAGTACTGCTACATGTATTATCCTCTTTACAGAAGACAGGTAGAAAAGCTATTGAGACGAGGCACAACTTGAAGTCTTCAACTGGTTTATTTTAGATCAATTATATTGAACGAATAGTGCAGAGTTTTTACAGTGAGGACAGCCAGTTTCTTATGCTCCTCAGTTATAGAAAATAATAAAGATGCAACATAAATTAAATTTAAGCGCCTTTTAAAGCTGCGCTATTAAAGATAGTTGGTTCAGAACCATTTTAAAATGCAGACTCACTAGAACACTGCTACCTCTATGGCTGGAGGAATAGAGAGAGCACCAAGGACATTTTTTGTCCTCTGCCTTAAGTCGGTGAGATAAGGGGGGGTTTGGCCTATTGAGTTGTCAGTCAAGATTTCTACCCTTAGATGAGGCAATTTAGTGTCTGCGTCAGCTGTGCTCCTCATTATGCGATGACGTGGAGTGACACCTAGAATCTCAGATGATGTAAAGGAGCCATCTTTCTCCAGTGACATGAAATGTTGGAAATTACACACAGTGATCCCCTCTTTCCACAACTCTATTCCCCTTTAATGAAAGAAATATTTACACAAAGGGAAAGTTTTGTTTGATGATTGCATTCAGAGCTTTCTGACTGTACTGACTATATGTTCAATTGTGTATTTTACAGAATTCCGCATTTCCCAGTCTCCTCTCAATAAACAAGTGAAAACTGGAGAATCAGTTTCAATAAACTGTGAATTTTCATCTGAAAATGTGGCCCTTTTAGGCACCTATTTTAGAAGGAACCTGTCAAATCCCATTGATCTAGTCTATATCAACAAAAATGATAATATGATACACGAGTCATACACCAGTCGTCTTGCGTATGAAGGAGATGCGAAAAAATTCACCATAACCTTCAAAAATCTTTGGGAAAATGACACAGATATTTACTTCTGTGTCTTTGGAATCAGACATGGTCAAATAATAGACAAATACGGACAAGGAACAATGCTTTTAGTCACAGGTATGTTTAATGTTTCATATATTCAGCTGACCTAATTTACTGAATTAAAACTTCTACGTACTTAAAAACAATGTCCCAGAATTTGCAGTCTGATGATGGCGAACTGGCAGCGATCGCCGTCAATCTGCCATTGAAACTGACCGCAACTTCGGGATTCGGCGCAGGCGCTTGCGGAAGTCCCAAAGTTGCGGTCAGTCATTGACCGCTCCGAAACAGGCTGCACCATGCAAATCCCGCCCCCCCAACACCTCCCGACAGAGCCGGCAATCTGTGCAATCAGCCAAATCAAGGTAACTGACAAAAACCTTGGCACTTCCGCGTTAGTACTCTGGTAAATTCCCCTCTAATTGTTAGACCCAAAGGGATTAGGTGAAACTGGAGTTTTGAGAGTGTTATTACTGCTGAACAAATGTTAAGGGCCTGGAAAAGGAAAGTTTTTGCAGTGTGTTTTTTTTTCTTTTTAATAAAAATTAAAAATTTAAGAAACTTTTCAAAACAATGTTTTGCATTTTATTTAAATTTTGTCCATCTTTATTTCAGGTGAGCCTTTTTCCCATGTGACAGCCCTAATCTTTGTTTTGCTCTAACGTTTTTAAAAAGTTAGAATTTTAAGAGCTCACTCACTTCCTTGTTCGCTGTCTCTGTAAATAATGCATTTTGATCGGATGCTTAGACAGCCTGTTGACGTGACAGCAGGGAATCCCCATTAAGTTCTGGTGATTTCAATTGAAGGTTGAAAAACACAAAATTCTCGACCCAGGGATTGCAAGGTCCTTGTGTGGAGCGTACTTGAGGGCCAGAGGCGAACGCCTTTATTTCATCGCTGACCACAAATTCCAGCCAATATATACATAGAGAAAAATGGATATGTGACGGCACATGTCATTTTGTTGGTTTTCATTTATTTTGTACGTACAATAATCCAAAACGAAAAGAAATTTCATCCATTCTGATCATTTGTCCCTGAACAATTCCATCAGTTTGTATAATCAGCATTTTTTAAACTTTTCTTCCTGAAAAATAGCTACAATTGTGTTAGTCAGTTGTATCTTGAGGAGTTAACCTTTTGTATATTGAATCTCATCTTTAAATTAAAAAAAACTTCCTTCCAGGTCATGGTAAAAATCCCCAAATGCAGCAGGGATCTTATTGCCATTGGACGACACTTTGGTTGGAGATGTCACTGTTGTGAAAATAGACATGCCAGAGTGGAAAGACAAAAGGATATTGTCCTGGCATTAATCGTCCCTCTAATTGTTTTCATGTGCAGTCCCCTTAAATTTGCTGTATCTCATGCGCGGTATCTCTTCCAGCGGCAGGAGCGTTTGAGCGGCCTGCACAAGACCTCGTGATTGATGCGCAGCCACATACCTTAGGGGAAACATTGCCTGGCATTATCCTTTCCCTCTCTTATTCAGGCAGAGTCCCACTGATATTATGCGAGATTGAGTAAATTGAACATTACGAGTTGGGGAAACTGGGTGATGCAGTGACTTTAAAAATTGTCCTTTTTATTCTGGGAGCTGGTGCTAATCTAACCCAGCAGAGGGTACTGTTCTTTCTTTGGGGTTATTTCATACTGTTGTGAGCTATTATAGGAGTGCTCGATGCTAACAATTATACTGGCCGTTAAGTGGAGAAAATGTTCTGTTTCTTATGAATGGAATTTCTCACCACCTCGAATCTATAATTCACTTTGATCTGAAAAAAACATTATAACACAGTAATGTATTAATGATTCAGGCAGAAGGCGGCTATTGGTCTACCTTGGGTTTCAACCATGGCTCAGTGGGTAGCACGCTCACCTCTGAGTCAGCAGGTTGTGGGTTCAAGCCCCACTCCAGAAAGACTTGAACACATAATCCAGACTGACACTTGGGTACTGCACTGTCGGGAGGTATCGTCTTTTGGATGAGACGTTAAACCACATATTCCATCTGCCCTCGCAGCTGGACTTAAAAGATCCCGTGGCACTATTTGAAGAAGAGCAACGGAGTTATCCCCAGTGGCCTCTCTCAATTAACATCAGTAAAAGAAACCCACTGATTATCTGATCAGGTGTATGTGGAGCCTTGCTGTGCGCAAATTGGCTGCCGCATTTCCCTACATTACAACGGTCACTATAGTTCAAAAGTACTTCATTGGCTGTAAAATGCTTTGGGACATCCTGAAGGCATGAAAGGCGCTATATAAATGTAAGTTCTTACCTGTGGCATTTATTAATCCTACACTTCCAAGTGTCCCATCAGTTTCCTTTCTGTGATTCTGGAACAAATAACTCTGTTTTTTCTTTCTTATTAGAAATTCATTCTGTTTTAAATCAGCCATGAGTTTCTATTCCATCACTCCTGCTGATAATCTGTTCCAGAATTCAATCACTTTCTTATTGGAAAAAAATGCCTCAATTTCCTATTTTGTTTTGGCATCTTTAACGTTAAATTGTGCCCCTCAGTCCTTGAATTGTGTGCCTGATGGAAGATCTTCCTGGATCTACATTTTACATGAAAATCTTGAAGGCTTGTATCAATTCATCCCTCATCTGCTCTCCCTATAGCTATGCAACTTAATATTTGATTTTCTTTCTTCACAGGTTCACAGAAGTAATTTTATCAATTTACCCGACAAAATCTCAACATCTCTGTCCTGCTCTGTTACTTTGAGCACATTATCATTAAGAATCTTATTTCTTCTATCTCATCTCTCAGCTTTACATTTATTCATGTTGAACACCATCTGGCACCTTGCTACCCATTGACCTAACCCACTCAGACTTCTTTGAATTAATGCATGTTGGCCAGCATTATTGGCACAACCCCCGAATTTGGTGTCATCTGCAAACTTGGATATCTTGTAAAATATTGCTCTGAATCATTTATAACAATTATAAGCACAGCAATCCCAACACCAACCTCTATGGGACTCCACTGAGACCGGTTTACACTTTGTCACCTCCCCACACTTTGCTCTTTACTTCTATACCAAGGATAAATTCACCCTAATATGTTGCTAAGTATCCCAAGGGCGCACATCATGTGACTCAGTCGGTTCTGTGCAACAATGTTGAATGACTTCCTGACATCCGGGTAGATTAACATTTACTGCCTCAACCCTTATCCATTAGATAAAACCTCCTCAACCAATTCCAGAAAATTGGTCAGCCATGATCTGCCCCTTTTAAACCCTGCTGACCCACTTTGATAAGATTGTCCTTCTAGATGATCCCTTATGCTATTCCTCATCAACATCTCAAACACTTTCCCCACAATAAGGGCAAGGTCTAAAGATCTGTCATTTTCAGGTGTTATCCCTTTCCCCTTTTTCAAAAGAATAAGGTCACATTTTCTACTTTCTGATGCATTGGGACATTGCTCAATTCCAATCAACTTCGAAAAATATTAGTAAGAGGATTGGGAATGTTGAAGTGAAATGACCACTCTTGGATCTGCGAGGTCCAAACAATTAAAGATTTTATTTGAGCATATGCAAGGGGAACAGGTCTCAGTTGCCTGAAATACCTGTCTTAACTATACAGAGGTTGCAGCATATTTATAGTGCACAAGTTACTGTAACTTGTTTTTTGCGACAGTCATAAATCAGTACACACACTATTCCAACACTTATATCACATGATGAGTTTCACAACCCAGTTAATCAATTGTGTTATTCAGGCCCCGCAGATGTTCCCTGTTATCTCAACTTACCAGCCTTGGGCCTCCCATTCCCATTGAAACTCCTGAGTGGCCTTCATTCTCCCTATCTCCTTGTTCTGAACATAACAATGAATAATATGTTTTTCCAAAAATGAGCTAGTTGTCTCTAAAGATACTCCTTGTCAAGTATCCCATCATGTCTATGCGAGGAAGCTTTACCATTGTTGCCTAGTCCTATCTACAGCGTTTATTTCAAAGATATGCACTTGACTAACAATTCAAGCATTGCTATTATAATGTTAGCTCCACTTGTCCCACTTCAGCCATCTCCAGAAGCATCCTTGGATGGAACTTGTCAGAGCCTTGCTGGGTTCAGCTTTCTAAACCCATCTACACGATCTTCGCTTGTAAAGTTTTTTCAGTCTGCTTCCTCCCTTATACCCCTCTTTAAACTCAGGCTTATCGTCCTTCACATATAATTACAAAATACTGATTTGGTTATTAAGCAAAACATGTTTGCAGTTTTTACTGTGCAAATTCTATAAATTGCATCAAATATCCAGCCTTTCAACATTACATGGCTTTGATCTGTGAAAAATCACCATTTGAGCCATTGACAGCATATCTTGTTTGAAGACTTCTTAGTTGATGAGCTCATAAGTTTACACAGAACCTTAAATGCAGAACCTGATGTGGTATACATTTGTGTTATAATCAGTAACACAATATATTCTGTCTTATGTACGTCATTCTTATCTTCTGTAATGGTTTCAAGAACATTGTATAAAGAGAATATCATTTAATGACAGTATGAATAATGTGCACTTCTTTCGTCAAAATAATAATTATTTTGCATCCTCCCAGATTCCAACACGGAGCGCTGTGCAGAACAATGCAAACAAATATCATATAAGGATCCAATTGTAATTGGTGTGATTGTTGCTGCAATAGTTGCCCTGCTTTGTGTACTGATTCTGTTATATTGGCGCGTAAGTTCCTAATTTTATTATAACAAATATTGATTCAAATATACTGTTTAGATATTAAATAATACAAAAGTGAAAAAAGTGAAATCAAATTCAAATAGTTCTAGTGAACAATTATCCAGATTGTTAAAATGGTTTAAGTAAAATGTTACTCTGAAGAACAAGCGGTGCAGGCTCGAAGGGCCGAATGGCCTATTCCTGCACCTATTTTCTATGTTTTCTATGTACGTAATTTACTGTCCATTTGAAAATGGATACCTGTAAATCATACGCGATCTGTTTTTTCCTTGCCTGGGATAGAACCTGAGACATGGGTCACCAAAATCTATGATGCTCCCCTAACCTTGCTCCTCCATGGAAAAGGGAGGAGATTCATGATTTTAAAAAAAATCAAAAGCAGCTGCCATCCTTTTCAAGATCTGATAATTCCTCTGAAGTATGAGGTTAATATCAAATAAACTTTGTTTTACCAGTCTTGGACAAGAAACTCAACACATAAGTCAAAGCTTGTCGAATTAACTGTATTAGGGCCCTGAAAATTGCTAAGGGTGCAAACCTGGCAGTTCCTCCATTCCTCCATATGTGCTGCTCAACTTCAGGATCATACATACTGCTGAACTCTACTGTTGATGTAGCCGAAGTCTGCAGATCCGGGATCATCCCATGAGGAATGGACATTTGGAAGCACATCTGTAGCAACCTCCCCTACCCTCGGAAGCTTGATAGACCTTCAGGGTGGAGAGGGGATGTAGGGGGATGGTGGTAGATACTGAGAACTGGGACTGGGTCCACCGCCCCCCCACCCCCACCCCAAAACAATGCTCGCTCTGCCCCCTGCAGCTCCCTGTGTCATTTATTTTCCATATAGTTGTGTAATTAAGTCGTGCTCAAACCTTTCAGTCTGGGGGACACCCTCCAAATATGACCATATTTCTGGGGACTCCCTGTTCTAACTTCAGAAAGGCGGTGGGAGGCACCTGATAGAAGACAGTGCAGAGAATGTCTTTTACTAGAGAAACAGAAATAATATGCTAACAAGTACAGTAAAATATAGAAAGCTGATGCCAAATGAACCGATATCCCCAGGGTCCAGGGATATCTGTTTAAAAATCTAAGGGGGAAAAATTGGGTAACACTCGCGAGACGCAAAACTTTGTGCCAGGCACAGAAGGCTCGCCTCTCATGAAAAATTGGGGTTAGCGCTCCCGAAAGGAAATGGAGCACAAAATACACAGCTTCACTTCCTTTCTGGGGAGGTAGTGGGGCAGACGCCTCAGGAGCGGGGCTCAGAATTGCCTCGTAGTAGGGGCTCTTGCATTAATTAAGGGGAAGAGCACAAGCTGCATACCCTGCAGCAACAAAAGGGTCCTACCTGGACCACGGGGGAGTGGGGGTGCCGTGCCAATAGCCAATCATTCAAGCAGAGTGCCGGGCTGACTGATCGTGGCATGGACCCCGCGTTCAAAGCGCCAACAGAGTGCACGGCAAAATCAGAGGTATTTTTTTAAAAGCATCACATCAACCTTTTAACTTGCACCCCACGAGCGGTCGGCCACCCGATACGTACCCCCTGAAGCTGTCGCTGTCATCGTCTGGCGCTGTTTCAGGTGGCGTTATCCAATTTAGGGTCCAGAGCGCTAACAGCGTGCAGCGCATAGTGATGACGTTATCATCGCTGGCGCAGCGGAGGAGGGTGCTAGGGGTTACCGCTGCCGCTAAATTCCCGCCGAAATTCACAGGTGTCACGCTCGGGTGAAAAGTCGTTTGTGCCCCGTTAGCATCATCAGGGGTGCTAATGGGAGGCCTAAGTAATAATTCAGAGGAATGTGATTTTAAAAAAATATTTTAATTTTTAGGTGAATAAACTCTGCCAACGTGACCAGCCACAGCATGTGAGGGCTCCGAACTCAGTGTATGAAGATATGAACCTGGTTAGAACACAAAGCATGGCACGATAGCTCTCAGATGAATTGTGTTAATTTGACTGGATGTCACATTAACCTGGAGCCTTGTGCTTTTGATTCACTTTTGCTTGTAAGGGTGAAATGTATCCATGGAAATGTAAGATTCCTAACTTTTTACAAATTTATAGTGCCTTCATAATTCTTTTTGCAATATGAGTTTGTTAAAGTAAAAACATAATTTGTTTTATATTTATAGAATAAATACAGTGCCTGCTTTGTAGAAGCTGGTACTTGTATATGTATTACATGTATATTATGGAGGAACAGTACACCATTTGTGTGGGGGACAAATGTCATTTGTACAGCTTTTTTATCTCATTATAAAAATCTCCTTTCTCTCTCTTCCCTGCTCTCACTGCCTTTAAGTATCCATGCACTGTTCTACAGGCAAGAGATAAAGCCCACATGCCCCTGATGCCACACTTGCAGTATGAGTGTGATACAGGAGGACATTCTTGCCTGTGAGGAGCATCTGATCTTTAATCAGTGCCTCCCGTTAATAGTACAATCAACCTTATGACGAACAATGGATGTAAATCTATACGCAAATGTATATACACCACTCTACCAGTAATATATATGAGTCATATACCTGAAATACTTACCTGAGATGCTAGACAACATGTTCTGTTCCCAGATAGCTTCTTTGTTAGTGTGCAGAGAAACCTAACTCAGTTTATAGTACAAACATCTAAAGGGTTTTTCTGAGACTTTCAAGAGCCATTCTGTGCCAGAGCTAGCAACTTTAAATAAAAAATTCCAGGTTTTCGTCCTTTCAACCTGATGGTGGTAGCTTATATAAGGATATGGTTTCATGGGCTCTAGCAACTCTTGTCTTACTTCATCTCACTGAGCTTTCATGTATGACCCTCGGCAGTGTCAGCAGGCTGTTTGCCTATGTGGGGTTGGGAAGATTTATTCTGTCCATGGCACAAGGAGGAAATCTTCCAGTGTGGAGGCACTGCAGCTGGGAACGGTCTTGTCCTGATCCGACAGCCACACCTGCATGCGTTCCACCATTGGGAGCAGGATTGACAGATATGTTTTTTTCCTCCTTCTTTACCCAAGGTCAACTGCAGGGTCAGCATTACTATCCGTGCTGAGACCAGCTATTTCAGCACACATTGATCAAACTTGGCACCTTTTGGGCTTTGTGTGTTACACCCACACAGTGGAATTGTTCATTTTATCTGGTTACTCCTGCACCTTTTTTTGTGATGTTTGCAAAAAAAAAAGTGTCTGTATTACATCTCTCAGCTGCATGTTTGTGGCTATTCTGCTGTTTGTGGTTACTTCACCATGCTAAACCACAACGCACCCTCCAAATTAACATTCATGTTTCTGGCAATTAGATGCTGGTCCAAATTCTATTAGCAGGCTTGCCGAAACCTTTTCAGTCATTAGATTAAATCTGCCTGCCGCGTTTTCCAAAATTAATTTGTCAAAATCTGCATTGCAGTTATCAGATTCATGTGCGTTTAAAATCTAGGGTGCCAGGACTTTGAGATCCAATTAATAAAATAAGTTCATAAAAAGTTCTCATTTAAAAATGAAAATGGTTGCGCAACTTTAAACCTTGAAAATTATTTCAAACATAGAACTAGTAGAAGGTGTTATTGCAATTATGACTTTATGGCTAATAATTCTCATCTTCAATTTCTCTCTCTCTCTTATTACTGCTGTTATTGCTCCTTTTGAACTTTTCCTTTTGTTCCTCTTGATCTCCAGATTTGCTGCCGTTACACCCTTCCTCCTCACTGAATTTCCTTCACCTTCTCTCATATTGAAACAAGACTCATAAGAACATCTGCTCTCATTCTTTTCCCACAATATCAGAGTTGTGGAATTTCTTAACTCCCTTCATCTTTCCTTCCTCCTGCAATCTAATGGCTTTTTAAACCTATCCTTATCTTGATTCTCAGGATCTTTACAACCTTGTTGGTTCCTTGCACACGTGTCCTTGGGCATTTACCAGGTTTCTCAATTTAACTGTAGCAAGGCATACAACCTGAGTCCACGAGTGCCTTTTAGCAGTTTGTTTTGTTTTACAAGCCTGTTCGAAAGATCTTTTGTTCGTTAAAAACTGATGCTGAGTCCAATTGAGTTGTGAAACACTGTCATGAATATCTTGATGGAAAAAAAGCCACCTGCTGTTATGAATCAAAGAAGCTTACAGCAGTACTATTGAAAAACAAGTTCAGGAAATGTGGACATCAGTGGTGATATCTCAGGGTGACGTTAAAACTAACCACTAAATGTCAGCTCTATCACAAGGCATCAATAGGGTGTTTAAAAAAAAATTGAATTGTAGCTTCTTATGATCTAGTATACAATGTCTTGAATATGCTTTACTGGCAGTAGCAATACATTTATGCGAACATTTTTATGTACTTTACATACTCATATGCAGTATGCTTAATGGTTTAATATTACTTTTGTTATAAATTCTATTCATTATAATCTGTTCGGTTTAGAAGAAATATTCATATTAAAATATTATCAAAATAGTCATTTTTTATTAAATATTCCACATTTAAAGCACCTTCTCCACTACCAATTCCACATACCATTCCTCAACAAACATGGTGAATACAATCTCTTCTGGATCCGTGCCAGTATAGGATCAATCACCAGAATGAGGGCGAGTGTGGTCTGGTTTGCCTCCTTCGCCTCTGATTCTCCTTCCATGCTATCTGAAAGTGCCTTTAATTCACTCAGTGCCTCTCCTAGATAATTCAGCTAAGACCCAGCGCCCACCTTTTGAATGGCAAGGGCAAACTTGCATCCTAATGGTCCTCCTTCAGCAGACTGGTACAGCAGTGGTAGTTGTATCACCTGCGCTTTCTCCATCCACCATCTGTTCTTTAGGTCCCGGGTTTTTTGTTGGATCTCAGCCTTGAGCCATATGTAACGTTGCTTTGTAGCTCCCGAGTTGGAGTGTTGCTTGAGGCTCAGAAATGCTCTGTGCTTACGATCTATTAGCTCTCCTGATCGTTTTCATCAAACCAGTCCTGCTGTTTTCTGGTTGAGTAACCAAGTGTCTCTTCACAGGCATTGGTTATGGAAGCTTGGATGGCAGACCAAGCTCTGTGGGCATTGAGCATCTCAGGGTCATCAAGGCATGCCAAAATGGCTGTGAGGCACTGGCTATATAGGGCTCTCTTAGCTGGGTCTTTAAGTGCCCTGGTATTAACTTTTTTGCAGCACTGCTTCTGCTGTTCTCTCTGCTTTGGGGCTATGTTAATATTGATGATGGATCAGATTAGGTGGTGGTCCATCCAGCAGTCGTCAGCTCCTGTCATGGCGCGGGTGATGCGCACATCCTTGCGATCCCTGGCTCGGACAATGACATAGTCCAGCAGGTGCCAGTGTTGCACTGTGTTACTAATGATGCGTTTACAGTGCACACAGCGAACTGAGAGCAAATCAATCCAGAATTTGCTGTGGGTTTGGAAACTGTTTACATTGCTGTAACCTACAATTCAAATGGAAAACTCCTCGCCGGTTTTACATGCAAGTTCCCAATGTGATTGTGGTTGAACATTGTTGCTTACACACCTATCTCTGCAATGCTAATGTTTTGGTGTGTAAGTGCACCCCACATCATCATCATCTTTCTCATGTATTGAATTTTATGCACAATGGAAAATTGTCTGAGAATAGATGGATTTCATTCATTGCGATAGATAAATAATGGCGCTCATCAAAAGTCTAGCCACAATCATGGGAAATCTTTGTTAATAGATAGATAACAACCACCTATGTGTGTGGATACAGAATCTTGTTCTTGTTTGCCATACTGAAAGACTAATAAAAATTTTATATTCAGTGTTTTGTGGCCATCCATTCCTACTTAGATGTTCAAGCATTAATGCTGAAATGTAGATCACGATCGCTTAACTCGGAACCTGTTGTGGTTTCCTTTTACTGTCATAGGTTATTAACGTGACCTTTCCAGCTGGCATCAGTGTGGTTTTCAACAATCACATCGTTCTAAACCTAAAGCTTTGTGCTACTTGTCAAGTGCATTTGCAACAATATCTTTCACTTCTATAGTCCCTTTAACATAATAAAACTCCTTGAGTGCTTCATAAAGGTAAAAAATAACCCGGTCAATGATTTGAGAAAGGTTAGGGTTGGTGACTGAGGGCGAGAACAAAGAGAGGCTTTTCCAATGGGGTAATGTGATTCTCTGCAGAAATGTGACATAATATCTCCATTTTTTACATTAAATTAATGTGTCCGATGGGACAGGAGACTATGGAGGTTGGCAAGGAAGGGGATAATTGGCAGGTCGAGTTTTAGATGAATTGGAGTTTGTAGTTGGCAAACCTCAGGAGGTCCGAAATGTGGATCTTTTTTTTTTATTCATTCATTCACGGGATGCGGACGTCACCGGCAAGGCCAGCATTTATTGTCCATCCATAATTGCCCTCAAGAAGGTGGCGGTGAGCCACCTTTTTGAATACAACTGAGTGGCTTACTAGGCCATTTCTGATTCAACTACATTGTTGTGGGTCTGGAGTCACATATAGGGCAGACTGGGTAAAGATGGCAGGTTTCCTTCCCTAAGGACATTAGTGAACCAGATGGGTTTTTACAACAATCTGGTAGTTTCATGGTCACCATTACTGATACCAGCTTTTTTAAATTCCAGATTTATTTAATTGAATTTAAATTCCCCAGCTGCAATGGTGGGATTTGAACCCATGTCTCTGAATCAATAGTCCAGGTTTACTAGCCCAATAACATAACCATTATGCCACCATACCCATACTTGGAGAGAAGCAAAGTGTGGATATTGGATTTTTGCAGTGGCAGGAGTGAGGTAGCGGCGGTGGTGATGTTGCAGAGATAGAAAGAAGCAGTGCTAGTGATGCATAGGAAATGGGGTTTGAAGCTCAAGATTGAGTCAAAAAGCCACTGATGTTACATATCACCTGTTTCAGACTGTGAGTAGCTGAGAAGGGAATCAAAAATGTAACTGTTGAACTTTAAATTATTCTGTGATGCTTTCAAGAAGGTGAATCATTCCTTCCATCCCCAATGAACCAACAGTTCTGCAATCACCAGCGTCCTTTCTGCACCCCCCGTCCCTCCCCAACCCGAGACAATAAGATCTCTCTCCTCCCATTGATGGCCTGGACCAGGGCCGCAAAGCTGCATCCGAGAACCTGGGTGCTCTCTCTCTTGCTCTTCCAGCTCATTTTATCCCTTTGAGAATATTTCACTGCTGTCTGCAGCCAAAGTGCACCTCTCCTTAAAGAGGTACTGGCTGACCTTGAGTGGTGTCAGTAAAGCCTGATTTCCCGCCATCCCCAAACAGGCACGCAGCCAATAAGTCATGAGGGTAGTGCTAGCTGCATGCCTGCCTCATGATAATGAGCAGGCAGCACCAATATCACGTGATCCCTGTGGAGCGCGCACCACGCCCACTGCACACTTGTTTACAGGCACAATTGATTTTCTAGGCCATATTCCTTGTATAAACAAATGTTCAAAGCTGTTTTTCTGCAATATAGGGCTGGATTTCTTGTTGGATTGCGCCTCTGGTAGTGCCCCGGAGGTGCGATAAACGGTGTTGAAATGCTTGCCATCCAATTTCTACCGCACAGCCAGGAAATTTGGTGCCGGTTTTGTGGCGGTGCAAAGGACTACCGCCTCGGTCCATAGTTTCATTCAGATCATGACGTCAGTCATCGTGCAATGTCCCGCTAGTGCCCTGGTCGCTAAATTCGGTGCTAATGACGCATTTAACATCCGTCCCAAGTCACGCCTGAAAAACCAGGCAGTCCCACGATCGAGTACAACCTATTTGCAGTGTATTTAAAGTGAGGGAGGAGGATCCTGAATCGTGAACCTCAGACTTTAAAGCGGCAGATTTATCTGCCATTACAGGTTCCTTACAACTTCAGTGAAATAATTTAACGGGGACATTAATAGTTTGCCAGCGCCTCCTACTCCATGCTCTTGTTAGGCAGTGTCAAAATAGAAGGGCTGTTGGCCATGTCGAGCCACGGATGAGGAGAGGCTGAAGATGTATGGACAGGAGGCCTTAACCCCTACGGGTTTGCAGGTAGCAATGCTCATACCTTCAGCTCTCTGAGGAACAGTGTGTGAGAAGGCTGTGCTTTTGAAAGAAAGTGCTGACAGAGATATGCCATCTCCTACAAGCAGACCTGCAGTCTCACATCGGCACCAGGAATGTGTTGCCCATCACAGTGAATGTCACTGTGGCTTGGCTTTCTATGCATCTGGCTCCTTTCAGGCTGCATCAGGGGACATATGCAGCATCTCTCAATTATCATCATCATCATCATAGGGGGTCCCTTGAACGAGGATGACTTGCTTCCACAAGAGTTCACAGATGTTTCAATGAAGGACCCGATATTCCAGTCCTGAACTCCAATTGAGGGGGTGGAAGATGGCTGTGCGTGGATTTTTTTAATGTGTGGTGACCGTTGCACATCAGCCACCACACGGGCTTGACAGAGCTAGGCCTTTATCCAGTGGTAAGGGTTGAACCAGGATTACTGGAGACCTGCTCTGCTGCACTGACCTCATTATCATAGGCAGTCCCTCGGAATTGAGGAAGACTTGCTTCCACTCCTGAAGTGAGTTCTTTGGTGGCTGAACAGTCCAATATGAGAGCCACAGATTCTGTCACAGGTGGGACAGGTAGTTATTGAGGGAAGGGATGGGTGTGACTGATTTGCCGCACGCTCTTTCCGCTGTCTGCGCTTGATTTCTGCTTGCTCTCGGCGTTGACACTCGAGGTGCTCAGCGCCCTGTCGGATGCACTTCCTCCACTTAGGGCGGTCTTGGGCCAGGGACTCCCAGATGTCAGTGGGGATGTTGCACTTTATCAGGGAGGCTTTGAGGGTGTCTTTGTAGCGTTTCCGCTGCCCACCTTTGGCTCATTTGCCATGAAGGAGCTCCGAGTAGAGCACTTGCTTTTGCAATATGCTAATACCTGCACATCGCTGCATTTGGCAAGTCACAACGGCTCTCTATGCCCGCAGAATGGACTTCATAACATTCCCAATGAGCAAGGTGAGACAGAGTGAGCGGGCATGTTGGTTTGGCAGGATTGCGGGCTCCCCGCACGTTGCCGCTTCATAATAGATTGGTTCTCTTGAATGGAGTAAGCTGAGGGATGCAGCTAATGTGCCACGATAATGGCATATCCCCATTATAGTCTACAATCGTACACAAGATGCCAATGCAAAACGGTCAAAGTAACATTTTTACTAACACAATCAAACACCCCCCATCCCCGCAAGGAATGAAACAAAACAATGCGCCGTTGAAACGTACTCACGCACAATGAAGTGCAACAATGTAACTAACTATATACAAGCATTATTTACAATTGTGAGTACTTGTTCCCATGGTGGTCAAATTCCTTAATCAGACTTGGCCTGGCATTTCCCCCCCACCCCCTCACCTTTACCCCCCTCCCATGCCTACTGCTCCTCCTCAATGTGGCCTCAGTGCCTACAGCAAGGCTGCTTGAGGGCTGCAGTGTGTGTGGAGCAGACAGTACAGATAGCCTACAAGGACCCCCCTGGACCAGTTCTGGGCCTGAAAAGCCCGGCTGCTTACTCCTCTGCCTCAGCACCAGCGGCAGCAATCTGCGATGGCTCGGGTGAAGGTGCAAAGGCGGAGTAGCAGTGGTGGGAGCCAGAATGCTGTGATCTTGAGGAAGGACAGCACCTTCCATTTCCAGGGGACCACTGCCACTCACACGGGGCGGAGTATTAGCATCCGGAGCACAACTTGCTGGCCTGCTTCGGAACCATTACTTCCCCGTCGGACAGTGGGGAAGACAGAGAGGATGGCAGCTGTCAGCGATTGCATGGCGTCACACTAACACTGACTCACAGCAGACTGAGCCTGAAACGCAGCAGTCTGCGAGTTCATGCCAGCAATCACTGACAGCATCACATCACGTAGTTCTTGCGTGGCTTGGGCCTGTGAAGCGATTGCTGCTGCCACGTCAACCATGGCACGCGCCATCCCTTCTGAGACTCCACTATCACTGGTTGAGCCCATCTTCCTCTGTGATGGGCAAGAATGAGCTTGTTGGACACCTGAGAGAAACGGGCAATTCTTGAGGTGGCCTTCGCCACACTCACAGCAAGTGCGTTGATGCTCTGCGGGACCCTATCCAATGCACCCATGAGGTTGCCATGCATTTGCGTGGTCTCCCTGGACATAGCCACCAAGTCCAGGTCCACGTCTGCCTGTCTCTCAGTGGGATTCGTGGGCCTACACCTGGTGGCGAGCTGACCTCCGAGTTTCTCCTCCCACTGGGCGTTGCTGTAGACCACTGGGGCCAGGAGCCATAGAGTCATCAAACCCCTCAATAACAGCGTCTCCCCCAATTTTGTGTCCTCACTCGGTGTGACTAATGGGGTCATGGCTCAGGGGCAGGCTGCTGCACTTCTGGCTGAACATCTGTAAGTACAAAGCAACAGACGTGTGGTTAGCAGCAAGGGAGGGGCAGGGAGATAAGAGGAAGGTGGCATTGCACATCTATATGTAAAGTGGCTCGGCCACGATATCAGGGGTCAAGAAACTCACATCAATCGCAAAGGCTATTCAAATACTATCACTACCCATAGGGGGCTCCATCTTGCCGCCAGCCACAGTGACCATGAGAGCCAACACTCGCTGCTCCAGCTCAGTGAGGTCCTGTAGATCAGGCTCTCCATCTCCGGTTTGCTCTGCTCCCGATGATTATGCGCCAATTTGGCCTTCAATAAGAGCAAGAAGAAGGTGTGAGTGAGTGTGCAGCTCATCGTGTGGCACATGTGCCTTCCATAGTAGATTTGCTGCTACTGTCTGGAAGTGTAAAGATGTGCATTATAATCTGCGTGGCTGTGGACTGAGCAGGTGGGAAGGCTAGGAGGAGGTGAGAGCCAGCTAGGATTGCGACTCAGGGTAACGTTTGGCCAACGCTTATCAAGAGTCAAAGGGTAGTGCGAGGCAGGGTGAAAATGAATAGGGTACAAGAGGATCCGCGCAGCCTGAATACATAGAGCATGGCTGGTCAACTAAGCCTTCACCAACCCACACCAAGGCCTGGAACACATAGAGAAAGAGCAGCTCCATCAAAGACATTACATTGTGTGAGACAGTCATCTTGCAGCCATGGCGTGGGTATATAAATGTTAAGGGACTCACCCTACTACCCAATGTCGCAAAGGTCGTTAAACTTCTTGCGACATTGGGTAGTAGTTCTAGGCACCATGTCTGTCATTGACATCTCCTGCTTATTCGCCCTCCAATACTCCAGAAGACCCTGGGCAGGGACCTCCCTCCTCCAGCGAGATGCAAGGCAAGCCACCTCCTCTCAATGGCCTGTATTAGTGCCTCAGCAGCCATGGCAGCGAAGTGGCATGCTCTCTGGTGTGCTTCCTGCTACATCATTTCTCCTGCTCTGTTCAGAGTGAACAGGTGGATCTGCATATGTACAAACTTATATCGCTGCACCTTAGACTTTTGGCTGCCTTCGGGAAATATAGAGCACCTCTGTGCATGCACAAGGAATGGAGGTTTTTTTGCGTGGTAGTTTTCAGTTGGGGCAGCCAAGCACAGGTGTGTAATGCCTGAATTAGCACCCCCAATCAGTTTCACTGAGTTTCGGGCAAATTTTCCGGACGGAGGTGCAAACTTTTTTCGGGCGCTATACTTACTGCCCCACCATGATTAACACCGCAAAATGAACAGAACGGAAAATCCAGCCCTTAATCTCTTAATTTCTCACAAAATATTATTTTGACAAGGAATAGAAGATAATTTTCTGATCAGTCAATTAAAAAAATAAAAGGAAGTCATTCAAACCATCCCCCACCCCGCACTCACCTCAATGTTTGAATCAAAAAAGAGCATCAATCTCAATATATTATTATTCATTATTGCTGTTGAAACTATCATTTGCTATTTTAATTTCCACAAAATTTGTGCCTATTCTTTATAGAAGTGGAATTGAACAGCGAAGCCTTTCATCATTCAACGGGAATCTGATTTGCTGACGAATATAAAGAATGACTATTGCTTTGCGAAAAAGTACATGAAGTGGGTCAAGTGTAGCTAGGCTAACATTATGGGCCCAAGTTTCCACATGATAAAAAACGGGCGCCCCTCCGAGCTGGGCGCCCGTTTTTCGCGCCTAAAACGGCGCCGGAAAAAAATCGCGCGATTCTGGAGCGCTTTGCAGCTCCTTTTCTGTTTGGGGCGGAGCCTACACTTGCGCCGATTTTGTAAGTGGGAGGGGGCGGGTACTATTTAAATTAGTTTTTTTCGTGCCGGCAATCCTGCGCGTGCGCGTTGAAGCATTCGCGCACGCGCAGTGTGAAGGAAACATTGGCACTCGGCCATTTTTGTAGTTCTTTGTAGCTGTTTAATTTTTGAAAATTTTTTAATAAAAGCACATTGCCATCAGCACATCAGCACTGAGGCTTCTTGCAGCCTTGTCACTGTCTCCTTCCCCCCTCCCCCGCGGGAAGAACGGGCGCCTCCTCCCCCCCCCCCCGCGGGAAAGAACGGACGCCTCCCCCCTCCCTCCCCCCCCCCGCGGGAAGAACGGGCGCCTCCTCCTCCCCCCGCGGGAAGAACGGGCGCCTCCTCCCCCCCCCCCGCGGGAAGAACGGGCGCCTCCCCCCTCCCTCCCCCCCCCCCCGCGGGAAGAACGGGCGCCTCCCCCCTCCCTCCCCCCACCCACCGCGGGAAGAACGGGCGCCTCCTCCCCCACCCGCGGGAAAGAACGGG